>NC_043701.1:39301288-39364406 GCF_006229205.1 Suricata suricatta | reverse complement strand
TAAGGAAAGGTATTAAGCAGGCTGTGTTTTAGCTTATGGGCAAGTAATAAATTGTATCATTTATCTTGAATGTATCATAGATAAGCTGCTATATAACGATTGCCACTTCAGATAGCTGTGAAATTAGGTGATTAACTAGTTGTTACTTAACCTTCTAATTTCTGTATAAGTCTAATTACATGAAATAGAAGTTGGGGTTTTGATTTTTTACTTTGCCTCTCTGTTTGGAGTGTCATTGTAACTACTGTATTGTAAATGATGGAAAATAATTGCATATGTTAAAAAAATAAATTGTGTTATATTAAAAAAAAGAAACACACACACACAAAATAAAAATATATAATTGTGGGAAAAAAAGATAAAAAGCTTTTGCACTGCAAAGGAAACAATCAAGAAAACTAATAGGCAACCGACAGAATGGGAAAAGATAGTTGCAAATGACATATCAGATAAAGGGCTAGTATCTAAAATATACAAGGAACTCACTAAACTTCACACCCACAAAACAAGTAACCCAGTGAAGAAATGGACAGAAGACCTGAACAGACACTTCTCCAAAGAGGACATCCAGATGGCTACAGGCACATGAAACGATGCTCAAAAAGTTTATTTTAAATATATATAAATATGCACATATGTGTATATACATAATGGACATATATATATATATATATATATATAAGATATTTACACAGATACAATATACACACAATTATATACCCACACATATGTAAAAGAAGAACATTAACAATATTTAATAAATAATTGAATTTGTTAATAATTTAATAACTGGAATATAATAGTAAGAACAATCAGTAGGTATCTGATGTGAGGGCCAAGGTGTTTGACATTGGGACAATTCTTACTTATCTTAGATAGGACCCCATTCATTAATGGCAAGTAAAGGGATAGCTTTTGAGGCAGAAGTGGCTCTCATAATTTTCTTTTTTTCTATTTTTAACAGTGACTTGTTCAAATTAAAATTTGGGGGAGATTAACTTCAGAATGGCTTTTTTTGCAAGGTGGGTGTGGGGCTAACTCCCATCAGATTAGATTAAGGAAGACTATAGAAACTTTCTAAAGGACCAATCACTGTATAGTCTGGAAATATCTTCAGCTACATGGCTTCTGAAGCTTCCTTTGGATATAACATATTCTCATCCTCTGGAAAAACACAAGTTTTTCCATTTTTTGTTTCCAGCTATGTTTAGTTGACAAATAACATGAAGTTCTGCTTCCACTTTCCTTTTTGATTAATAGCAGCCTAACTAGGCTGAAGTGATGTGAATCCACTGATATTTTATCTTCTTTCTGAGGGACCTCCATTTGAAAACAAGTACCCAGGAGTCTGACCAAATTGCAGTTTAGGATCTGTGTCAACACATTTGTAATTGCTTTTGTAGAAGAATCTTTGATATCTGATGTTAATGATAGAAATATTGTTTTTGTCCCTTTGAGCTTTGAATTGATTTTATTCCTAACTCTGAGTATGTGCACTTGTAGTGTGTGTGTATTAAATGTGTGTAGGCATTAAATGACTAGTATTTATAGCAATGATCAATGACACATTTGATTAGGGTCCTCTTTTACCTCTATGGTGAGAGATATCCATTTGTTAGCTTATAGTTTTAAACTTTATTCTGAAGTCTTATTAAATGAAAATGTTAACCGATTTTATCAGTCAGTGTCCCAGCTGGAAACAGTTGGGATATTTAAACAGAGTAATAAATAAGGGTGGGGTTTGCGGAGCAAGGTAGAGCACAGTTTAAATACCTGAGAGTTGGTAACAGTGGGCTGCCATCACTGTCTCACAGCCGGAGGATGGAAACGAGGTTGTTAGCGGATCCTACAGGCAGAAAGCCATTTGGAGATGTCTGCTGAAAGCAGCTGTCAGCTGTGGTTGAGGGATAGTATTGCTAGCCCATAGCTACCTTGCAGGAAGAGAACAGTGAGATGAGCAAACCAATTTTGCTCTGCTCCTTCCCTTCCATCTGCTGGGAATTCGCAGTAATCAACTTCCAATGGAAGCCAGAGGGCAGAGGAGTCCGTTTATGTAATCCATACATGTCAGCCTAAGGCACCAAGAGTGTTAAAGAAACAATAGAGGCTTGATTGGGAAGGACAAACAAGAAATCCAGCCAGGTGACCATGGGTCTTTGTTATGAAATATCAGAGTATTTGTAAACATTAGAGTAATTAGCTCTCATGATTAAGGCTCTCATCACTTATTTTAAAGATGCTGTAACATGTGTGAGACCATTCTTTTTTTTAAATTTTTTTAAATGTTTTTTATTTATTTTTGAGAGACAGAGACAGTGCGAGCAGGGGAGGGTCAGAAAGAGAGGGAGACCCAGAATCTGAAGCAGGCTCCAGGCTCTGAGCTAGCTGTCAGCACAGAGCCCGACACGGGGCTCGAACCCACAAACCCGTGAGATCATGACCTGAGCTGAAGCCGGCCGCTTAATCGACTGAGCCAGCCAGGTGCCCCAAGACCATTCTTAATTGTAAAAATATAGCGGCTCCAATTCTCCTCTGTCCAGTATGATAGCAAACAGTTAGATGTGGCTAATTAAATTAATCCTAGTTGAAATTAAATAAAATTATAAACTCAGTTTCTCAGCTATACTAGCCCCATTTTGAGTGCTGTTTAGCTTCATGTGGCTAGAGACTGTTGAATTGGACACCACAGATGCAGGACATTTCCACCATCACAGAAAGTTTTGTTGGCCACTTCTCCTCTAGTTATTTCATTGTTAAATTCCCCAATTTCATTTTGATTCAAAATGAAATTAAAAGGACTTTGAGATTATTCATTTTTCCTGAAATCCTGGACCACAGAAGTATCATATTAGTATCAGAAATGAAAGTATCTTGGGGCGCTTGGGTGGCGCTGTCAGGTAAGCCTCCAACTCTTGGTTTCAGTTTAGGTCATGATCTCATGGTTCCTGAGTTTGAGCCCCATATTGGGCTCTGTGCTGACAGCATGGAGCCTGCTTGGGATTTTCTGTCTCCCTCTCTCTCTGCCCCTCCCTTGCTCATTTTCTACCCCTCCCTCTCAAAATAAAAAGATAACCGTAAGAAAAAAGAAATTAAAGTATCTTATTGTAATTGAATTGAAGTTATCTGTGTACATGCAAGAAGAAAAAGTCATCTCTGGTCGACTCAGTCAAAGATGGAATATATTGGAGGATCTGGTGGATCCAGGAAAGCAGAAAAGCCAGGAGTTAAGGAATGAGGGCTCTAAGACAGTCTCCTTACATGTTGATTGAAATGCTAGTCCCTTCTTTTTTTTATTGGTCACAGAGAGGAGTTAGTTGACTGCCAGATGGCTGCACCTTGACTGAAAGAAAACAGGCCCCTTAATATATGGGTTCATTAAGGTTGCATGTAACGAAGAAAGGGCCATTCTTTAGAGGAAATCTGGTTTGCTAAGACCAAGAAGAAGGGGAATGGATGGAAGTGCTCCCAACCCTTGAAGCTGTTCAGTACAGTCCATCCTTTGGCTACTTAGCATGCATGTATATCCTTTCTATATATATATAGTGTGTGCATTCTAAATGGGAGTGATATTACTCTCAAAGGGGCAAAACTGGTGTGTGGTAGGGTGAATATTTGTGGTAGGCTTTTGGCTCCCCCAGAGAGATGCATGTTCTATTCTCAAGCATATGTGACTACGTTATCTTATGTGGTAAAAAGGGAGTTTGCAGATGTGACTTTGAAAGGAGGAGATTATCCTACATTATATGAATGGGCTCAGTGTAATTCCAGGGTCCTTCTAAGATGGAGGCAGAGGCTCAGGCAGTAATTGGAGACATGATGACACAAGCAAGAGATCTGGTTTTGAACCCTGCTGGTTTTGAAGGGAGAGGAAGGAGCCAGGAGCCAAGGAATTTAGGCCGCCTCTAGAATCTCCAAAAGACAGGAAATGGATTCTTCCCCAGAGCTTTCAGAAGGAACAGAGGCCTGCCAACACCTTGCTTGGCGCCCAGTAGAACTGATTTTGGACTTTTGAGCTCCAGGACTACAAGAGAAAATAATCTGTCCTTCATAAGCTGCTGAATTGTGCTAGATTGTGCAGGAGTAGGAGTCAAGTAGAGTATTCCAGTGGTTTGTGGTTCTCGAAAGCTCAACCCTACATAACAAATCTTATTCCTTACTATTTTATTTCTCTCATTAGGCAGAATTTAAATTAAATTTAAATACTAATAAAGGAAGTATTAATAAAAGGTTGAGAAACACTAATAATAGCCTTTCAAAAATGCTCCTACCTCTTACATTATTTACAACCTAAACTATATTCACTCGTTTCCCAGAGGGAGGCAGCCTGAACTTGTGGCCAATTCCTGCATTTCAATGTGTGTGTGAGATACCTGGGTGGTGTGTTGTTCCTTGTGATTTCTCTGTGATCCGTCCATCCTGACATTACCCACATTACTGACGGCATCGCAAATTAATCACTCTCACTAAATACCATTCATGGTATTGGTGGAGGGCACCAGTGAAGACAAGGACAATTACTAAAAGAAAAATGACCCAGCAATGAAGGGAATGTGAGTGAAGGTTAGAATTTTTCGTTCTTGCTCTTATGATTTCATCTGCACTACCCATTACAATTCTGTTTGCCTGTGGTTGGTGTTGTTTGCCTACTGATACGTTCCAAACATGCCTTCTTTAAATGCCTGAAACCCTGGCCATTGATTCTTCATTAATTTCTGTTACCAGCTTTATCAAGGCATAAACAAAAACAAGTAGAGCAAAAATTAAAAAAAAACCTGCACATGCTTAATGTATGTGGGTTCAGAAATATCCATACACCCTTGAAGCCATCGTCACAATCAAGGCAGTCATCCATTATGACTTCAGAAGTTATCTGTGTGCCCCACCCATGACTTGTGTGTGTGTGTGTGTGGTAGGCAGGAAGCCCTAGTGTAAGATTTATCCTCTTAATAAATTTTTAAGTGCAGAATGCCTTGTTAACTGTAGGCGCTATGTTGTAGAGTTGATCTCTAGGTCATATTCATCTTGCATAACTGAAACTATGCCTGTTGAACAGTAACATCTCATTTTCCCCTTCCTCATCTCCTGATAACCACCATTCTGTTCTCTGCTTTCATGAATTTGACTTTTAAATACCTGTTAGAAGTGGACTCATATGGTATTTGTCCTTCTGAAGCTGGCTTATTTCATGTAATATAATGTCCTCCAAGTTCATCTATATCGTTGTCAAATGGTAGAATTTCCTTCTTTTCAAAGATTGAATGGTATTACAGTGTAGGTATATACAGGTATCCCCCACTTTTTGAAAGTTTGCTTTATAACACTTCACTTTTATGAAAGTCTTATATTAGTACCCGTTTTGATCAATGGAAAGAAATCTGAAAAGGATTTCCACTTTTAGGAAAAACAGTGAAAATTGTGTTCACTGTCTGTTTTGCAGTGAGCCATTATAAGGCAGCACACACCCTGAGCAGAGTGGCCCACCAAGTCCCTTCTCCAAGAACCACACTCAGCATCTCAGCATCAAGCTGCCTAGCTTTGAACTGTGTCTGTGAGCACCTGTGCATTATCTCAAATTATGTTTGTATCCATTAGCAGAATATGACTGAAAGTAGCAGAAAACCTAGGAGAGATTGTTTTGGGCACCTAGGAATGCCCCAAAATTTTTTCCATATGAATTAATGGTAATTATTTCTTTGATTTATGAAACATTTCATAGAAATGTTCTATTTATAACAAGGGAAACCTGTGTCACATTTTTTTTTTATTCATTGACCTATCAATGGACATTTGATTTGTTTCCCTATCCTGGTTTTTGTGCATAATGCTCCACTGAACATGGAGGTGAAGATATCTCTTCAGGATCCTGCCTTCATTTCACCTAGAAGTGGGGTTGCTGGATCATATAGTAATCCTATTTTTAAGTTTTTGAAAAACATCCACACTATTTTCTGTAGCAGCTGTACCACACTGCATTCCCACCAGTAGTTTACAAGAGTTCCAATTCCTCCACATCCTTGATAATCCTTTTCTTTTTGTTGTTGTTACTAATAATAGCCATCCTGACAGATGTGAGGGGATGTTGTGGATTTTACCTGCATTTCTCCAATCATTAGTGATGTTGAGCACTTTTTCTGTACTTGGTAGCCATTTATATGCCTTGTTTTGGTTGTTGTTTTTCAATAAACCTTATTTAATTTGAGAGAGAGAGAGAGATGGAGAGAGAGAGAGAAAGAGAAAGAGAAAGCAAAAGCGAAAGCAGGGGCAGAACAGAGAGAGAGGGAGAGAGAGAATCCCAAGCAGGCTCCATGTTGAGTTCATGGAGCCTGACATGAGGCTCAATCACACAAATCATGAGATCATGACCTGAGCCAAAATCAAGAATCAGATGCTCAAATGACTGAGCTACCCAGGTGCCCCTTCTTTTTATTTTTTAAAAATTATTTATTTATTTTTTATTTATTTATTGAGAGAGAGAGAGAACAGTAAGGAGAGAGACAGAAAGAGAATCTCAGGCAGGCTCTGCACTGTCAGCACAGAGCCTGATGTAGGGCTTAATCTCATGCATGAACCATGAGATCATGACCAGAGCTGAAATTAAGAATCGGATGCTCAACTGACTGAGCCACCCAGGCACCCCTATAAGCCTCATTTGGAGAAATTTTTATCAAGTCCATTGCCCATTTAAAAGTCAGGTTATTAATTTTTATCACTAAGCATGATTGTAAAAGAACATGTTCCAAGGAAATGCCAGGATTCCAACCATTCTCCCTGAACCCATTATTAAATGAGTAATAACCACTTTAGGATCTTGGTCAACAAAATCTTTTTACCTATTTTCCCAGTGGCAGAGGATCCCAGCATGGTCTAGCAGCAGTCTGAACTTCCATTTCAGGGCACCGTTATTGGTACTCTGTTGTAGAAATTCCTTCCTTGTATAGGAATCTGCTCCTTTGTTTGGTAAAAACCTCCTAAATAGCTCTGATGTTTGGGGGGCTAGGAGAAAAAATACTTTGTGGGTGGATCATTATATGTGTGTGACTGGGAGGAAACTGAGCAAACTTTGACTTTTAAAAAGCAATGACATTTTTTTTTTAAGCACAGGAGTGATATGATCAGCTTTGTACTTAGAAAATAAGGCTGCATTTAATTTACTGTTTGAATTATTGTTTAATTCGTTGATGATCAATACACCTCAACATAAGATTTGCAGTTATTTTGCCAGTTCCCTGGGGCTGCTACCAACCTGAACCACCAGAAATTAAAATTTCCTCTTGAGGATTTTTTTCAGATCACATAGATAATATGAATTCAGATTGCAAATGTGGTTTAGGGATGGCTCGTGGTTATGAATTACTAGGGTAAATATATGTGTTTTTTCCCTTTAAGAGAGCTTAGTTGGCATAGATGAGTTTCTGTTCTGTTCTGTGCAGTGGGGTTGATGTCTCACTTACACTTACACAGCGGGGTGGCAGGGACCACTTGTTCGATTCGTCAACCTTGAGGAGCCCTGGGCTTTATCTCACATCCCCTACCTCCTGCGCAGGTGTCAAGGGGAAGCTCATGGTCTCCCAACTTCAGTAAAAAATTTCAGGTCAAACCTAGGCCTTGGCATTCTTTTATCTCCTAAAACTTCCAGGCTATTTTATTTTTGAGGCTTGACACCTTTATTATTTTTGTGTTAGCTCGGTGACGCATTTAAAAAATACCTAAACATTTTATCTGATATTTTATTGTGTTTGAAAGTTTGTTGGCAGTGTCTAATCTGCCATACTGTCAAATCCTTAGAGTAAGAAATCCTCATGCCTTTATTTCAAAGGCAAAGAAACACAGACTCAAACTTACCGTGACTTTCCTAAGATCATAGAGCCCTTTTCATAACCACATATTCTGTGTTGGATACTAATTGTAAGACACGGCCAAAGTCAGTTTTTCTGACAATACCCGGCACCTTGCTTTTCCCTGATTCCTTCATAGAGATCAACGTTAGAATCAAATGTGATTTGAGAATATGAATCAGAACCTATTAAAAATATGCCAAGACAGCAGGAAGATTTAGTAGATTTTACAGAACTAAAAGGTAGGATGTGCAGTCTGACCTCAGGGAGGTTTGGCATTTGATATGAAAAATCATACAAGTGCAAGGCACGTCACTCTCTCTGTCTCTCCTGTCCGCAGGGTCTCCATCTCTCCAGCTCTCATGTCTGCCTTATTCTCCCACTTTTTTTTTGTTAACTGACTCTCTTTACATGATTTTGCATTAGGTGAAAAAATGACCATCTAGTATTTAGAAAATAATCTCATAGCTAAAATATTCTACAGAGACTGACTAGATTTTCTTAGTTTAAACTCCAATAAAATGATGGATGTGAGAAAATATAATTGGCTCACCTTAGGCTTTTTCTTCTAATCAGCTTTGAACAGAGTGCTGCCTTGGAATATGACAGTAGATTTTACGAAAGTGCAGTATGGACTTTTGTAAGAGAGAATAGGGAAGAAGTGATTAAAAGAATAAATACTCATTTTTAGTATCACTAGGAATATATATATCTATATATCTGTGTGTGTATATATATGTATATGTGTGTATATATATATCTTTTATCCTTTGTTAAGCAGAAGTAAGATTTATAAAAAAAAGTTTGTCTTCATATTAACCTTTTACTCATGTAATATGCTTAGAAGAGTGACATTGATTTTCTTTTCAAGGTTATTATGAGTTATTAAATGTGGTTTAATGCTTTCTTCCAGCCAGTGAATGCCAAATATAAGTTGCAAAAAGCAACCTTATTGAACCTGACTCCTTGTAGAGGGTAGTTGCCAAAAAGAAGGCACCTGATAGAGAGATTTAATGAATGAGACAACCCATCATGAACAGGACAACATATACTTGAAATTGCTACTGATTGTAAGCTTATTTCAGGTGTTTTATTCAACTAAGAGTCTATAGATCAGTTATTTCCTTGGTTTATTTTATTTCTTGCAGTCACCTTTTCAGAAATTCAGGTCTTTTTGAATACTGGGTAGAAGAAAAGAAGGTAAATTCAAGTGTGTGTGTGGTGGGGGGCTAGTTATTTTGAACACTTAAGGGAAGTAACTTCTAAGGATTAGAAAACTAAATTTTCAGGAGATGATTTGAGCATACTTTTTTTTTTACATTTTTTAAACATTGATTTTTTAAAAAGAACACAGGGTAATTGTATATTTGGAAGCTCTTTAGGGATACAGAATAATACCTGGAGAAGCACTATGGGAGTGATGGAAAGTCTAAGGGCAGTAATAAATCTAAACATGGTTTGAGAAAGGAAAAGAAAAATTGGGGCGGATCATTCTCTTTCTAGCTTCAAAGAGAATGACGAGAGCAGTGTAGGGGATTGGAAAAGAAATAGATGGAGCAATTTAAATATGTTGCAGTTTTTGTTGAGAAGATATTCTGTCTACCCTTTTAATAATGCTCAAGCTCAGTACTTACAATTTTGAATTTGTCAAAGAAATTAGTTGTGGATTCTCTGGCCCCTGAACCACATTGTGATAACCACCAAAATATACAATAAACTCATTTTAATTGAGCTACAGATGAGGTTCTTCCCTATAATATTTTTGTGTTTTATTGTGATATTATGTAATATGCTCCACTAAAATAACCTTGAGGTAATTTACATCCTGAGAAACAGCTCTTTTGTCTTGTTCCCGAACTATAATTATATGAGATAATTAGTGAGTGTCTTTTTGAAGATTTATAAACTTTATCAAGAAATGGGATAGATATCATGATGAACATCAGGTGATTTTTGGAATTGTTGAATCACTCTTTGGTACACCTAATACAATACACTCTTTGGTAAAATTAATACAAAACTGTATGTTAACTAACTAGAATTAAAATAAAAACTTAAAAAAAGAAATGTGATAGAAATATACTAAGTTTTGGGGTGACTGGGTGACTCAGTTAGGCACCCGACTCTTGATGTTTGGCTCAGGTTGTGATCTCACAGTTCCTGGTATTGAACCCCATTCCATATTGGGTTCCATGCTGACAGTAGGGAGCCTGCTTGAGACATCTCCCCCCGCTTCTGTCTCTCTCAAAATAAATAGACTTAAAAAAATAGAAATGCACCAAGTTTCTAAGAAGTCAGGGACTGTAAAAGTCATCATAGATAACTTTTTAACTGATGCAAAGTCTGTTACAGTGTATGTGCTCAATTATTACTTGTTGGATGAGTGGACAAGGTGCATGTTCTATTGGTTACAAAGAGAATAAAGGACATGATATACTGTTTTGGGCTTTTCATTTTATTTTGCAGGGTATAAGCAGGTGAGTAAAATAAAAGTAAATGTGATATCAAATTGATTTGTAATTCAGGCTTGGAAATCTAGGAATTTCTGGTTCATAAAATGACGGTTAAGGTTGAATCTACATAATCTACATTAACTGCTAGTTTGTCCCTGAAAACTTGTCCAGGGCTCGCTGACATTAAAGAGAGCAAGAATTATGTACTGCAGCCTTCCTGGACACATAATTTATCTCTTTTCTATGGCATTTACCTTGAATAGTGATGAGTATATTAAAAATGTCATAAATAATAAGTCATGTAAGTCTGCTTTATTTTGGAGTTTTAAAATTAAAACTTAGGGGAGAAAGGATGCAATAGTGGAATGAACTGGGCTATGAAGTAATACTTTTTAGTAAAATTAAAATAAAATTTTAATAAGGATGGAGACCTCTCCATATTTTCTCATATAATTAGAGCTGAAGAAAATGTCAACTGACAATTTGTGATATTTCACTCTTGAATCTCTATAATGTGGGGATATATCCTTTTCTTTGAATTCCCAAGGTCTAACATGAAGTCTGATACCTCCTCAAAAGGGAAATGTAACTAATAATAGTGAATTCTCTGTTAATTAGCTAATCTCACTACTTTTGGCTGAGAATCCACTCACTAAGACCTTTGTGAATAGTTTGTGGATGAAAGTATTTTAGACTTCTGTTTCAGAAATCCATCTCAGACTTCTTCCTTTTTACTAATAAGATGTTACAGTGCAATGTTACTTTAAAAAATGGGCTATTTGAATGGCAAGAATGTCACCAAAAATATTATATAAAAATTCCATTTTCCACAGGGGCAAAAGGACAAAGTGCTAAAGACAGAGGCTTAAATTTCAGTTTTGAATTGAATGTGTCTTGAAACATGAGGCAATATATCCTTGGTTGACTAACGCAATGTGTAAGATGAAATACCTTTTATAGAATTCATCTTGAAAAGTATAAGCCAATGACAGGCAATCAGTTGTTTTTCAAGAAGAGATAAGGACGTAGTTAAAAGCCTTAATGTTGATGAGAAATGGGCTTGCTGGTGCTTTAGCCAACTGAATGTATGGTTTGTAGGAAACAAGCTTTAAGTTTTCAGGAAAATTTTAAGTGCAATAAGATGTCACTGAAACAACATATTAGAGAATGTTAAATCTCTGGTTAGAGCATTAAGCTCAATGATCACTTTCTTGGGTTCATCTTTGCCTGCCCCTCCAGATTAAGTGGTACTGTTTTGTACTTACTACTTTCTCCTGCTTCTATGCTTTAACTCCTGTTGTGTGTCACTGAGCTTTCTGTATCTACCTATGACTTTCCTCCGACCTTGAGAATTATAGGTACACACTTCTGGTGGATATCTTCATTTGGATATCAGACATGGCCTGAAATTAATATTATGATATTCTTCATTTCCCCCTAATGTAACCCAGGTGTAGCTTCTCTTCTAGTAGTTCAGTCACTGGTAGTATCACCATCATTCAGTTGCTCAAGACAGAAAACTCGAAGTTCCTCTAGACAGGGCTGCCACTTGCCGATGCAGTGCGTTCATGACAACTAGAAAAAGGTGACTTTTCTCCAAGAACATGCAAACCTTACTTGAAAAGCAAAGATCAGGTTGGAGGTCAGTCTCCCCTTTCCCCATCAGATCAGGGCATGACATACATAACTATATGGAACCTTCCTCATTCTAGATTCTTCTACTTTCCTACCCACATATCTGATCCATTTTGAGTATTCAAATATTCTGTTATCTGCAACTCTTTTTTCTTTGCTTAATTCTTTTAGATCAAATATTTAATACAGAAAAAAGTAGGTATGTTATTGTATGTGTGCTTACTCTAATAACATAGAGAACACCAGTGAACCTAACACCTTCCCAAGAAGCCAGAACATTGTTGGTTTTATGCCCTGTTCTTTTTGATTCTTACTGTCTCTGCCCTATTCCTATTCCCAGTATATATCACTTAAACTGTTGCACACATCAATCCATAAACCACATCACCACACATTTAATCTTTTTACTCCCTGGCTTGAGGCTCTTCTGTAGATTTCCATTCCTTAGAAAAGAGCCTCTAAGTTGCTCAGCATGGCAGAAAAGGCCATGCAAGTTGTGTATCCCATGAGGCGACAGCTCCATCTTTTGCCACTTCTCAGTTTAGGCAGAACTAATGGCAGCTCCTCAGACTGCAGCTCACGCCACTGTCTGCTCTGGCACTACTGCCCTCTGCCTCGCTCAGTCAGTCCTTTCACGTTGTATTGAAATTACCTCTTTATGTCAGTCTCCCTGATTAGACTACTAGCTCTTTGAAGACAGCAAATCTATCTTATTTGGTTTTGTTTCTAATCCGATTTCTGGATCATAGCAGGCTTTCAAATGTCTGAATCAAAATGGTGAAGGATGTACTTTATCTTAATATTTTTGTAGGTGATGTCAAATCTTCATTCTAGATTCTTGTTTTACATCAACTGGTCATATAGACATTTGTTCTGGATTCCTTTCAGTGTACATTATATACATATATACATTAAATATATTTAATATAAATATGTTAAATGAAATAAATAAAATATATATTAAAATATATTAAGTAAAACATGTTAAATATATATGTAATAAAACATAAATATATATATAGACATCATGTATGATGTACAGCCTCTGAGTTACCTTAGGGAAATTTGTTACTGTGAATCAGGGAATTTGACAGTTAAAACAGTCAGATAACAGGGTTGATTTCCCCCCCACTCCAATATAATTAAGTGACTGAGCCCAAAGGACTTACTTGGCATCATATAAACTCATCTTACATTAATGTTGTCCCAGGGCACAGCTGGGTGAGGTTTTAGAAGTTTCATTAGCATACATGTATCTTCTCTTTTGATCACCTCTTTCATCTCTGGCCCCTCCTCCCTCCCTAAATCATAATCTCCCATTGTTCCTATTCAGGGTCAGCTGAGGCTCCCATCAACAATGTGTTCCCAGAGCAGGGTCATGTGTTGAGGTTTCCTCTCCACACTCTCTGATTCTTAAACCCTCTTTTCTCAGAGCCAACAATTTTTACTGGCAGTCAGGAAGGAAGCAAGCTCATTAAATTGATTCAATTAGGATATAGATAACTGTTATTTAGCCTAATCTGTGGACTGTCTCAAGTGTAGCTAGATTTTAAAAGAGGATTCCTCTTGCCCCAAAGAAATGAAGCTTGAATGATGTATTGTATTTAGTGAGTGGTATATCTTGATATTTTTCTAATTATACCAAATAATGCACATGCCTATTCTTTTCCCCTCAAATTGGCCTTGCTTGGATGTGAAAATATTCAAATTGATCCTTTCATGAAAAAAGTGATAAGCTTTGTAAGTATTATTCAGTGGCAGAGTCAAACATATGTACAAAGCATTTCAGAGTCAATTTGGGTAATTATTACCTGTGGATGTCAGCAATAAGAGAAACAAACATCTCAGCCTCGTTATTCATCCTTGAAGTTACAAGAAGCAGGTTTAGGTTTTGACCTCTCTTTCTACTTCCACAGAAATCCCATCCCGTGAGAAAGCTTGGTTAGTAGTGTAGTCTCTTTTCTCCAGTCCTAACGCATACCAGGATGGTAAGAGATGTTTGAAACTTGGTATATTTTTCAAAGTGACAAATACTCGTTGGAATTACACTATTTTCAGAGCAGTGTGCAGTGAATAAGACATGATTCCTGTCCTCACATAACTTATTAGAGGTCCTCATGTCCGGATGGAAGGCAAGATGTAATGAATGTTATATAGTACAAATAGCCTCCCTAGGTCCCCAGGAGAAGATTAATTCTGTATGGCAAAGATTGAAAAGATTTTGCCAGGGGTGGCATCTGAAGAATAGCTATAATCTTAAAATGTAGAGATGTTGGATAGGGTGTTCCAGAAAAGGGAGGAGTGGCAGGCAAAATACAAAGGCAGGAAGGGAGAAGAACCGAGTGTGGAAGCGTCTGGGTGGACGAGAGGTTAGTGGCCTACTTGACCACTTTAGGTTTTGACTGAGAAACCCTCTCAGCACACAGCATCCTCTTTGTTATTCTTGGAGACACAACTCAGGCTTGCTCCTTTTTGCTGCTTAACATATTTATTGTTCAATTGTTTTCATTTTCAATTGGTTTGATTTTAGGCAAGAAAAAAAAGTCTGTGTTCTCAACAAATAGAGGAATTTAGGAGTTTTAGGAATTGTTTAAATATTATATCTTAAAGCTGTGGATTATCCAAGGAGTTTTAAATTTTCTACAGTGGTAGATTGTATCCGATGCTGCTAATGTGTTTTAACAATTGTTGAGTATCAACTACAAACCAGATGCCATCTTTGGTGCTCTGAATGGAAAGAAGTCTGCCCTCAAGGACTTTGCCTTCTAGCCATGGAGAGAGACAAGTAAACAAATATAAAACTCATGGAGCGATATATGCTCTGAGATTTTGCTATGGCAACAAAGAATAATAAATACACAGTGCCTTAAATAAAGAACATTTACTTCATGCTCTCAGACCTGTGGTTACTACAGTGACTTCACTCTATGCCATGAGTGGGTTCTGGTTTGTTCCATGTATGTCATTTTAGGACACAAGTTGAAGGGCAGTGGCTGCCTCAGACAAGCTCTTCTCTTTGGGGTTTGAGAGGAGGGAGGATTAGGAGCACAGGAGGGCTGATGAGGCTCCCTACAGCTCATTGTACAGTGGCCAAAGGAAGTCATGTGGCCAAGTGTTAGATCATGGACTGGGTAAGTGCGTATCTCTTATTGGGAATACTGTTGGAAAGAGGGACTATTTGCTGAAAATAAGCTAATCTACCTCAAAAAAGAAAAGTAAATGAGTAAAACTTTTTGAGAGTAATGTTTATCATAAAGAAAATAAAATCTAGTAATAGGATTTTTATCTGGAGATAGAGCAAGAAGCTCCTTTAGATAACGTGGTCAGACAAGAGGTGACTTTTGATGAAAGTTGAATGACAAGCTAAGAAAGTCATGGGTAGAGTTGGAGAAAAGGCAGTCCCAACATAGGTAACAATAGGTGCAAAGGCCTTATATGGTAGAAATTAGCGTGGCTTGCTTAGAGGGTAGGAAGATGGCCAAGGTAGCTCAGGCATGGTAAATAATAGTGATTGGAAAGGAGCTCAGCATGGCAGACAGGAACCAGATCATATCAGATCTCGTAGGCCAGGAAAGGAGTTTGGGTTTCATTCTTGGTGCAATAGGAAAGCATTAGACTTTCAAGGCAAAGTAGTGACATAATACAATCTATATTTAGAACTATTTCTCTTGTTCTGTGGATTAAGGACTCTGGGAGTGAAACTGGCAAGGGTAGAGGCAGGGAGATGACTATAGGAGAAGTCTAGAGAAGAGATCATGGCAGCTGGCAATAGGGTAATGGGAAGGAAAAGGGGAGAAATGTAATATGAGATCCATTTGGAAGTATAATTAAAGTAGGCTTTATTAACTTTTTTCTTAGAAAAGAAGTATGCTTTTGAATAGTCCTAACAAACACACAATGTGGTAGAGGGGAAGAGCATGGAAGTTGGAAGATTTTTCTTTATCTCTGCTTTGCTTCTTAGGACATGTTAACCCAGGGCAGCTTAACTATTCTGAATGTTAGTGCCCATAATTCCAAAAAACAAGCAAATAAATTGAATAAATAAATGGATAGGGGGATGACCAAAATCATGTAATTTTCAGAGGCTTAAATATTAAAGAACTTAATATAAAATACAAATAGTCCATATGGGTAAGGCTTATGTTTCTGTGCCTTAATGTGGTCATTTGTTGGCATTCAAAAAAATGTTCTAGATATAGGTAGCTCTTCAAGTTGTGGAAGATGATACAGTGGTGGGAGTACTGGCTTATAAATTCACCTGAACTCTTACATAAAATATCAGTGTTGTTTCTCCCAATCTCCAAGTCAGTACAGTCACTAGGAAATGTAGGAACTGCTGAACCTTGAAGTGTTTCTAAGCATGGATTTATGATATATGTTCTTGCGAGTTACCCTCTCATGGGCTGACCTATATGTTGCTGCCAGGGATAAGAGATAGTGCACCATCAGCCTTATCAGTTAAGATAGCGGTTTTCCCTGTAATGGAGTGATTAAGCCATTGTTTTGGTGAAAACACCTTAACATCAAATTGAGCTGTCAGGGATTTGCAGGTAATGTACCAATTTTTCAGACAGAGTTCTGGCATTTTCTGCTAACATCACTGTTTTATATGTAATTAATACTACTTCAATTTGACTGGTGTTTCTGAGACATGAACTTCAACTACCTCGTAAGTCCAGGATTAGGGAGAAAGGTGACATTTTCCCAAGTATCCTAATCTGTTCTTCTCTGATCCTCTCCCCTATTTGAGCTGGTCTTCATAGTCCTATCATTGCTATTTCTTATGATAAAAAGCACACTCAAGATCCCAAGCAAATGTAAAACCATTTCTACTTGCTGTTTCCATAAAGATCAGCTAATTACAGTGATGTATACAGCACTGCAGCTTAGAAGGTGTATATTTAATTGAGTCGCTTTAACATAAATATTGTTTCTATATGCATGTGCCATTCAAATTCCAGAAGAAAAATAAAGTAATCAATTGGTTCAAGCCCCGCCTCCCCGGGAAGGGTAGATAGCATTAAGGAAACAAATAAGGGATGTCAAGGCACCTAGAAACTAGCCATTCTAGCCCCTGGACTTGAAGGGAAATAGCATTACTTGAGCCTCAAGACAATTGGAGCTTCAGAGAGGGGATCCACTAATATTAATTATAGTTCTGGAAGAATGTAATTGGTGGAAATGTGGTCCAAAGCACAGAGTGTAAGGGGAAGAAATATAAAATATACTTATTTCTCTCTCCTCCCAACCTCCGGTTTCCTTCTGGTGATGCCTATGGGCCAAGCCCTATTTAAGTCAGGCCACAAAGAAGCTAAGATGATCTGGGTCATTAGTACAGGCTTCCAGTGACAGATCAGGGAGGATGAGAGCTAAGAATAAGTTTAAAGAACTAAATGATGAATAACTGCACAGTTTCTAGTTCTCAGCTGCACTATTATTGTACTCTGGAATATGCTCCCAATTATCTGAAAGGTTTAAAAATTTTCCTAAACAATGACGTGCCATCTTGTGGAGTAATGTCCAAGAGCCCAACAATAATATTACAACTCTCCAGGTTTGGAAATCACTGGGTCATGAGCAATAGTCCAGGCATACCTTTTTTGTTCTACCGCTGACCACACAAAACAGGGGGTTGGGAATTTTGAGCTCTGGTTCCACCACAAAATAAGCATGTGACTGAGTTAAGTCACAGTGACTCTGTGGATTTCTGTTTTCTCAGCTGTAATATGAGGAAGATTCTTTATTTTTTTAACTTGTGAGGATCATTGTAACCACTGCTGAGTCACAGATAACTTCTGAAGTATGTATTTAAGAAAGGCAGATCCATAGCCAAAAATTTATGTAATAATGAAAGCTATATATATGTGATTTTAGTTTTAATGCGATTTGAGATTATCCATAGTTTCAGACTTAAGACAGCATGATTAGTTGAAAGTTGACATAAACACAGATGTCTTTTGTACAGTCTGCTATAACTTTGTTATATGAAATTAAATGCAAATATTTATTACTAATGAAAAGATGAAGCATGAGAGGTTATTGGAATTCTGATACCGCAGAGATGACTGTATTTATGCTTCCCTCACAACATACGCTTGTGAATAAGCATCTGTGGAAGGTCGGAGATAACACTAGTGAAGCCATTAACTGCTTTCCATGAGGTCACTTCTCTTAAACTCTACACAGTCAGGGTTGAGTCTTTGTCTTTTGCTTTTCATGGGGCCAAGATTTATTTTCCTTGGGGCTGTTTTTCCCCCATCTCTATGTTCCTTTCCATATTCAACTACCTTCTTTCTCTTTCAAATTCTATATTTTTGCCTGATTCTCATGCATTTGTCCTAAAAGCAGACATAATTTGGCATGTAGTAGAGGCTGGGAGGTCCTTGAGAGCTGCCAGATTACAGTGAAAGAAAGTGAGAAGGATCAAAGTTTTGTTGATCAAAAAATCTCAAAGTTATAGGAGGTCCCTATTAAGAGAGAAATTGGTTAAGGTAAAAAAGGCATGTCTGATAAATGTCCTTGTTTCCACAGTTGCAGGGAATAAAGTATATATTAATCACATGATATAATGAGTCAGGGTTAGATGACTTCTTTCCATTCCCCAAACTATTTTTTTTTAATTTTTTTCCTGTTTTTTATTTATTTTTGAGAGACAGAGAGAGATAGCACGAGCAGGGGAGGGTCAGAGAAAGAGGGAGACACAGAATCTGAAGCAGGCTCCAGGCTCTGAGCTAGCTGTCAGCACAGAGCCCTACACGGGGCTTGAACCCATGAGCCATGAGATCATGACCTGAGCTGAAGCCAGACGCATAACCGACTGAGCCACCCAGGTGTCCCATTCCCCAAACTATTTCTGTAACATCTTGGTAGATAGCATCAAAATGACCAAGGTACAGTCATAGGAGTCACTTTCCCTAAACCATCACACCCAGTCACTCACTGATTTGGCAGAATTCTGTTGATTGCATTTCCTTAACATTTCTTTATGTATTCTCCATTCATTGGCTTGTTCATTCATTCAACAAGTAAGTGTCAGGCACTGTGCTAGATTCTGGAGATTCAGAGGTGAAAAAAATCTTTATGGTCTTAACCTCACAGTGCTGATAATGTAGTGAGACTACATTATAAAAGGGACTATGGAGAGCTCCTTTGCCACTTTTGCCATATGGAGACACAGCAAAAAGATGGCTGTCTACACACCAGGAAGTAGGTTTTCACCAAACACTGAATCTGCTAGCACCTTAACCCTAGACTTCCTATCCTCTAGAGCTGTGAGAAGTAAATTTCTGTTGTTTCTAAACTCCCAAATCTATGGTATTCTGTTATGCCAGGATGAATGAACTAAGACAAAAAGAGTTAGGAAGTAGTAGACATAGGCAGGCTTAGGAGTTTGCATTTTATTTAAATTGCAGGGTGAATCTCCAATTGAAAATTGGGGAGTAACATGGTCAGCCTCACATTTCAAGAAGATACTTCTGACTGGTAGAGAATGGATTGGAGAGCATCAAGCGTTGGGGCAGAGAAAACTAGTTCAAAGCTACCACATTGTCAAGGTGAAAGATTATAATGACTTTCATTATGTTGATAACAGTAAAGAAGGAACTAAATGAATATTGACATGGAGGACTGTGCTATGCTACCCAGAGTTTCCCTTGAGGACTGAGGCACTTCCTCCCAGTTACTAGGGGTGTTAACTTCTAACAACATAGACCTTAGTCTATTTCCAGGGTTTGTCCTTTGCCCAACAGAAGTGCCTCCTTTAAGATCTCGCCTTCGGGTTGGCTCACACCCAATGATCAGTCAATCAGGAAGAAAAATAAGGCCCTTGTCTTAAGTCAGGATAACTCAGAAAGACCATTCTAGCTCCAGAGGTCCCTACAGGATCAGATGAGGCCTCTCTTGCAGCTATATAGCAGTTCAACTATTGCTCTGCCCATCCTGCTTGCCTGTTTCCTTAGAAACATTGTCATGTGTCATCCCCACTAGACTTCTTGTGTATAAATCTCTTTGAGTCTGTTTCCAACATGAACCAAGACAATCAAATACTTTAATTTTGAAGGTAGAATTAATGAGCTGTGTGAACAAAGTGGATATAAGGAGCAAATAAGGAGAATAGAAGAATCTACTATGTCTCCAAGGTTTCTAACTTCCAGTTCTAGGGGAATGATTATGCCTTTTACTGAACTTAGAAAGACTGAAGATCTTTAGTAGGGTTTTTTTAAAAATAATATTTTATTGTCAAATTGGTTTCCATATAACACCCAGTGCTTCTCCCCACAAGTGCCCCCCTCCATGATCATCACCCCCTTCCCCCTACCCCTCCCCTTTCAGCCCTTGGTTCATTTTCAGTATTCAATAGTCTCTCATGATTTGTGTCCCTCTCTCTCCCCAACTCTCTTTCCCCCTTCCCCTCCCTATGGCCTTCTGTTAGGTTTCTCCTATTAGACCTATGAGTGCAAATATATGGTATCTGTCCTTCTCCGCCTGACTTAATTCGCTTAGCATGACACCCTCGAGGTCCATCCACTTTGCTACAAATGGCCAGATTTCATTCTTTCTCATTGCCATGTAGTACTCCATTGTGTATATATATCACATTTAGTAGAATTTTGAATATGTTTTGCTTCAGAAGACTCCAACATCTGCCTGCTAAAGCAGGAAATACCATGTATGTAGTGTACCTTTCTTAGATCTCTATTGCCACTTCTCTTATCTTGGCCATCTTCTCTCACCTGGAGTTCTCTAATAGCTCTTGCCTTATCTTTCTGGTTACAGTCATGTTTCTCTTAAATCCTTTTTACATTATTCAGTTAGGGCAACATTATGAAACTTCATAATTTAAGTTTCATATTCAAATGGTTTCCTAATTGTCCTGAGGATGCAGTTAAGATCCTTTAACCCAGCTTATAAGATCTGCCACCTGGACCAGTTCTAGATGGTTGGCCTCATCTCCTTTCCCTCCCCCCTTTTATATGTATCCCTCTGAACTCTTTCATGTCTTAAATGCATCTTGGTTTGTCTTATAGTTTTTTGCTCATGGTGTTTTCTTTAAGACATCCTACCACCTCTCACTCTCCTTTCAAAGGGCTCACTCCCAATCATATTTCAGGACCAAATTTAAATGTTAGCCTGAAAGGAAGGACTGTGTCCTAGAAGACCCCTGTGGCATATTTTCGTAAGATCACTGGACTTTGCAGTACTCATTCAATGTTTGTTTTGACGGGTCTCTGGCAACTTATTACTACATTAAGGGAAAGAAAAGTTTGGTTTAAACTCACATAAATTCTGTTTGATTATTTCATAGAGCCACAGCCTTTCTCTTCATCTCTTTTTATCATCAAATCAAAAAGCACTTAAAACTACTGACAATCCCTTATCTGAGACCTTGGGGTATAGGTTTCCATTAAAATTGGTTTTCTAAGCCAGACAAAACTTAATGAACTTGTCTCTTTACAACTCACCAACTCCTTCAGTATCCTCTCCTGGCCATAGACCTAGTAGAACCAGGAACCCTAATATCAGACATTTCTTCTTGCCCAACTAAGGCATCCTAGGAAGAAGGGGAGTTTCCAGCACCTGCCTGCTTTGCCTTCCTTTGCTGAACTTGGCTCTGCATGAAAATATTCTGACTACAAGTTTCCCAAAACTGTCCCTAATTGCATTAAAAAATACTTAATTCATTTATTTTGAAAGACAGAGACAGTGAAAGCATGAGAGAGGCAGAGACAGAAAGAGAGAGAGAATCCCAAGAAGGTTCTATGATGTCAGCAGAGCCTGATGTGGGCAGCTCAATCTCATGGACAATGAGATGATGACCTGAGCCTAAATCAAGAAAAGATGCTCAACTGACTGAGACACTCAGGTGGCCTCCTAAATGAATTTTGTAATGCAGTTAAAAAATGCACCTATTCTGTGTAAGGATCTCTTGTTATAATGTATTATATCAATGAATTTTTTTTTACCACTGATTAGAAATTTCTTCATCAGAAGCTATCCTGTTTAGACATTTAATCTCTGAATACTGAGAACTTCGGATGAGTGCAGAGCATCAAGGATTTCTGGCTATTAGGGTTGGCACTTGAGCATGGATTTCAATCTCAAATCCTTCATGGATTTCTTAAAGATCTCCAGGGCCCTCTCTAAAGGAAACTTAATAGGTGGCTAGGGCATAGCATTCACAGTCTTGACTTCAAGCATTAAACATGCCATGGCTACCTATTGCACTATTAAAACATACCTTTGATGTTTACTTCCTGGGTGGCAATATTTACTAGTCATAGTTGTCAGAGATCATATCTAGACCCTGTCATGTAAATACCAGGGTCCAATAAGAATGGACTTTGCAGATGCCAGTCAACAATGGCAGCCTTTGCTACATGCATTTGATGGTGATTTACGTTTGCATCTAGCAAATACTCTATAAGGTGATTTTCCGAGAACTCTGCTTTGGAGATCCAGAGGACAATATTATTTTGGACTTCTTCGGCTGAGAGGTAGATGGATTAACCACCAACTCTTGAGCCACACATGTTGATTGCCTGGCCACAAGCAAAGTGACCACCCTGGTTGGCCTATCCACACACAAAGACTTTGTTCATGACCCCAGATCTCATCCATAGGGATCAATCCTTATAGACTGTGGCCCAATTAGTGCTTTTTCTTCAAAGGTAACATCAGGCAGCTTGTAGCAAAAGTTTGTAAAACTATCATAAGTTCTGGTCATTAGAAGCTAAAGCACAGAATAAGATGGACAGAGACAGATTTTATGGCCAATCTGTAGAATTGATTGGGTTCTCAGGGAACACTAGGATTGATAGCAACTCATTTAGGTTGTCTTCCCCTGTAGAAGTGAGATCCTGTGGGCAAGGAAAATGTCTAAGGTATCACTACTGTATTCCTGTTACTCTTCGGGGTATCTACCTAAGGAAGCCACTCAAGTAAATATTCATGCTGCCAGTGGTGGATGTCTGACCTATAGATTTCAATAGAATGCGTCTTCATTCATGTTTCATTTGCACCTACTTTTACAATTGGGAGATTTTCTCAGATGTTTCTCCTTCGTCTCATGAGGTTCTGCCCTTTCTAGTCGGCCCATGCATCATCAGGGACAGGTTCTCAGTTTGGATCATTGTGGCCATGGTGCCTGCTTTCTTAGCTATCTGGACTGAAATCTATGAGGAGGACTGTCCATCCTCTTTTCCTACAAATTATTGTAGCTATTGTCTTAGTCAGTTCAGGCTGCCATAAAATACCATAGATTAAATGGCTTTAACAACAGAAATTTACCTCCTTACAGTTCTGGAGGCTGGAAAGTCCAACATCAAATTTCTAGCAGAGTTCAGTTTCTAGCCAGTGCTTTCTTCCTGGCTTGTAGACAGCCAACTTCTTTCCATATCCTCACATCACAAACACACACACACAGAAAGAGATTTTTCTTTTTTAATAAGGCCAGAGTCCCACCATTATCACCTCATTTAACCTTAATTGCTATTTGGAGATCCTATCTGCAGATAAAGCAATTTGGGAATTAGGGCTTCAACATATGAAGGTCAGGGGAACACAATTCTATCCCCATAGCAGGTATTTTAAATGTCTGCCTTCTGCAAAAATTGTCATCTCATGAAGGTGAAGATGCTGCCGTTGATTGTATCCTGGCATACAGTAAGAGCAAAGAAAACCTTGAATTCCTGAAGGGATTGGACATTTCTAGCAAACTAACTGAGTAACCTTGGGGAAAATCATTTACCACTTTAGGCCTAAATTTTCCCTTCAGAAAAATGAAAGGTTGAATTCTGATCTCTAAAATTTGATCTGAACCTTGTAATGTATAATTTTCCTTGCCTGAGGGAAATCATTTTAGCTAGCTTGGTAGAGCTCTTTATGCCCTTCTAAGGACTTTATCATTAATCAACAAGGATCTACTAAATGATGTTCAAGGTGCTGTGTGGGATACCAGAGAATTTAGAAAAAGACATTTAACGTCTCACTTCCTGCATCTTCCTCATTTTTGCCTACGGGGTTCATAGTGAATGGTGGCTCTCTGTTTTGGGTGCTGCTATGCTAATGTAATATAATACTACTAATTTCATCTATCACTGAATAATGTGAAATTTTCGATATCTATGATATAGCCATATTTGAAAAAATCACTTTTGTTTTTCACGGTGTCAGATGTAATTCTCTTCAACAGTTTTTTGATGGATATTTATCTTCAATATAAAGTTCCATGGTATGTCTTTTTATTATGGCTTTGGTGCTCTAAGGCAGTCCTAACTATTGTAGTTACTTTACATTATTTGCTTGGTGGTCTTATATGTTGGTATAATTTATTCCTCTGAATGGGCTCTGAGTGGGCGAGTCTTAGACACACAGATTCCATATGACCTTCTCTCCATCTCTGGATTTAGCACGGTCTTATATCTAACAATTAATCTCAAAGTGCAATCCTCTTCTAAATTTGATTAGCTGGTTGTTGTTTTTGGATTCATAGAACCTGTTCTTTTTATCTCTCCCACCTCTCAATTAATGAGATGATTTTGGTAATAAGGACATATCCTTCCAAAGATTGTGCAGGAGACTGGAAACGTGGTAAATTATTGATGGCATCTCATTCCTCTCATGGAGGCACTGGGATAAATAGAATGACTTTTGAAATGACCTGTGAAACCTACGCTATTCTATGAGTTCAAGATAGAGAGAGAAAAAAAAGAGTATGTATACAGATTTATTAGAATTTGTCTTTTCAAGGTATGACACTGTATTTGCATTTCTTATGGATCTCTTTATGCATCTCTATTTTTTCAGTGGCTGCTCAACATTTGATTTTGAAATCATTCTCCTTTCCTTTCCCTACTTAAAAAATTTCCATTTTGTGCATGGAAACTTTTTTTCTTAAGGCTGTTTTTGCACTATCTTTGTTTAACTTAATGATTATATCTGTATATAAATTGTCTCAAGATGAACATTCTGGATCACACCCTAACAGGAACAAACTCTTCTCTTCTTGTGGGTAGGTATGATACAGTCTATGTTCTTTTGGATTTATAAAGCAAATGTTCTGATAGACTATTACAGTTCAACAGCAGCTATGTAGGTATGGAACATGAGGACTATGGTAGGAAGAAGCCAAGTGCATTTAAGAACAGAGGAAGGATGTAAGTAAGACAGAATTAGCAATGGGATGAGTTTTGCCATGCATACCAGTAGTAAACCGCAATGAAACCCAAGAAGATTCTTATCACTCAGATGTGTAGTGCTTCCTTTGGCCTGGAAAATGCATTCTGCTGTATGGGCTTCATTAGCATCACAGTCTTGAGCTCCTGTCATAACACCCAAATGCACTGTGAGTATTGCCTTGGGCCTCTCAGCACCTGCCATGCGTGGATCACTGATCAGAGTTAAGCTTTCATTGCCTTTGAATTCCTACTCATCAGTTCAGCTTGGGAAAGGAGGTGATGTGCAGAGGCAAAGACAGTAAACAGTGTTTGGAGGAAGTGGTGGATCAAAAGTCCTGTCTTCCTTTGTCTTCACAGAGCATGAATGACAAGGGCAGGCTCAGAGTGGGGTCACCTGAATTTCCCCATCCGTGAATAAGCTGGCTTGCACTCCCAGGGATGAACAGTGCTTCTGGAGAGCCTACACTGTCACTCTGTGCTGTCAGCAACAGTACCAATTAGTGTCAGTTTTAATGGTGGCTCTTGAGACCCAAAGGGGACCAGTGTTTTGGTTACTGAACTAGGAATTTGCTTTTTTATTCAAATGATAAGGAAAATGAGCATTCTTTATGGGTCTGCAAATGTGGATGGAGAATGAGTGAGTTAGTCATTTAACTGCCATATAAAACACTTTCATCTGAGTGATTAATACGCATTCTTTGGATAGTGTTTTGGGTGTATAGATATCTGTAGTCTGAATCTGCATATGAGATAAAATGCCCTCAAGTGTATTACATTTTTTTTTTTTGCACAAATGATGGGCACATACATTGAATACATTTTCCAGTGGTAGTGCTGGATTTTGCTGAGACATTAACTTTTCTTTTACAAAGATTATTAGCATTTTAAAATTGTCTGTGCAAAGTCTAACTGCTGTCAGTAGCCATTGGAAAAGAGGTTTAGGGTTTGCATTGGTGAACTGGTGTCTCCTTAGAACAGAATTTTAAATTACTCAGTTAGCTAATGTGTTCTTAATATGGCCTAATCTCTTTAGTGACTTGGTGCTTGCTCTGGATGTGTTTGTTTCATGTTTACCTTCCTTTAATTATTTTTCTCTTTAGGGAAGGAAGTGAATTGCTCAAGTGGCAAAAATGAAGAGCATTATCTCTAGCCAACACAAATGTCATGTTAATGCTGATAATCTGGTAGCACAGAGATGGTTACAATTATAGCCTAACACAGAAGAACACTTTTGTAAGCAGAGATTTAATGCTAAGAATGAGAACTAGTTCAAGCAATGAAACTAGTTCACTCTTGCAAGTGAAGTTAATATAGAGATCTGACCAAATATGAAAAGATCCAGGAAGGTTTCTTCTAACATAAAAAAGAAGTTGGTTTGTTATTTTCTGGAGAAAGGGGAGCTACCATTTTCTTATCTGCCAAATTCAGGGTGATCCATCATTATACATTTCTGTTTATAGTAATATTATATACTATTGACACCATGGTCTGCTCTTTCACTGTAGAAAAAGAATGGATGTTTTTTGAAGTCTATTTAAAGCCTGAGCCTATCCAAACTTAAAAAGGAGTCAGGTAACATTTCCATTTTGTCATATGATGTATTATTCTCCCTTCTAGAATTGTGGCAGATTTTAAAAGACCTTGTTGGACTGTCTGGGCATGACACACTTCCCCTATTATACTGTTTTCAGTAGTGAGCTTGACATGCTTCTGAGGGTTCTGCTGAGCAGTGTAAGTTGTGTCTCAGGATGGAAATTTAAATCATGAACTAAGAAACTTGAAGAAATCCACCCTACCAAAGTTCTCTTTAAATGTAAACATAAAGTTAAGGATTCATCAGCAATTCAAAACAAATACCAAATCAACATTGAGTAACTATATACCATTACAGGGAAATTGGAAAGAACATAATGAATTCTGATTTTCAGGTTAACCTAAAAATAATCTGAAAAGCTTTATATGTTATTTCTGTACTTAAACAATCTATATAAATGTGGCAATAGTACCATTTAACTCCAATTAACTACTATAGGATTCCCATTTAAGTCATATAGGAAGTAGCACTATCCTTTTTTTTAACCGTTTACTTAGTTATTTTGAGAGAGACAGAGAGCAGACATGAATGGGGCCACAGAGAAGGGGAGGTGAAGAGAGAGAGGGAGGGTCAGAGAGAAGGGAAGAGAGAGAATCCCAAGCAGGCTCCATGCTGTTGGTACAGAACCCAATGAGGGGTTCATTCCCAGGAACCATGAGATAGTGACATGGGCTGAAACCAAGAGTTGGACGCCCAACTGACTGAGCCAGGCAAGTGCCCCTGGAACTAGAAGTATCTACTGCTGATAACTATGAGGGCTCTTGCATATGTGTCAGGGAGAGATGAGGGAGGATTGGGGGCAGGGCAGGAAGGAGTGAGAATGATTTCTCACCTGGTTTCAGGGACTAAAAGTTTGAGCTCCCAGATAGTGGTTGAAGAAGCTGAGAGAAGAGTCTGAAGAGATTTTATGAGGTTCTGGTACAGGCAGATTGCTTTGGGGACATATGTTAAAGAATGGCTGGTACTGAGTCAAGAAGATCCTCAATATTCTAATACTTTGAGGAGCTGAAGCTCTGGGTCTGCGGGCAGCACCCTCAGCCTCTGAGGACATTCGTGGGTAGCAGTCAGGTTGGGCATTGGCATATACATGCTGCTGCTTGGGCTTTTTGGAGTAACTTCTGGCTGCACATATGAACACGTTGGGTAGCCCAGGTCAGGAAGACGATCTGGGTGCAGGAAGATGGCTGTGGAGGCAGCCTGCTGTTGAAAGCAGTCAAGACCTTCCCTTTGGGTCCCCCTAAGAGAGTAGAGTAATCAAACCATTGTATGGGGTAAAAGTCATGCTGTGTTGCTTTGCACACAGAGAGGGAATGTGACCCTTGTTTTGTGCTCAGAAGCTGATGAAAAGAGAGACTTTATTTTTGTGGTCAGAGGCTACATTGGGGCTAAATGAAGTAAGGTATGTAATAGGCCTGTTCTGGCTTCTCATTCAAGATGGCTAATTGAGCAGACAAATTAACGTCCTTTCCCTCTCAAGACCCAAATGAAATGTTAAAGACTAAGAAATCGAATCTACTTAGTGGTGAAGAGAGTGGAGCAACAGCTGACAGGGTATTTCAGTCCTTCTCTGGAAGATGGAGCAGACAGGAGCACGCTGGTACATCCTACAGGGTTGGGACCAGAGGCCAGAATAAGTCTGGCAGAACCCTTCAAAAGGCACCAGACTTGTCGTGGGCCAGTATAGGAGGGTGAGAATGGGAAAGTGTGTTAACAGGCAGGAGAGAATTAAAAGTGTGCCTGCTGAAACAAAAATACTTTGGTTTCCACACCTCCCTTCCTTTTTCCTTTTCTTGTTCTTTGGCAGGCAGAATGTGGACAACTCAATATTTAAACTTTGATAAGAAAATCCAGAAGATTCTTCAACACAGAAATTAAATAAACTACTTGGGAAGCATTAGGGCTGCTATTCTGATATTTGGGGTTCTCTTCATACCTACAGGCTGGATCTTTACCCATTTACTTTTAAGTGAAGTGTGTCAAGTAATTAGTTCTATCCACATACACAGCTCCTAGTCAAATTTCCTATTAAGAAGAGACCTAGTAGAGAAAAAAAAAAAGAATATGTATATAACAGTAGACAAACATCTCACAGGAAAAATAGCTAATTTGGAGAACAAAGTATAGCTTAAAACATATACAAACAATAAATTCCAAACTTCTAATTTGCATATTCAGAAAGAAAAAGACATAAGGGCTGTTAAAACCAAGTCAACATTACATGATAACAAAACCAAGAATGAGAAGCAACTCTTAAAAATTAGAAATATTCATGCAGAATGAACAAGAATTGAGTAAATTGGTCAGAAATTAGAGTCAGGGAGTAAAGTAGAAAATCTCCCAGAGTAGAAAGACAAAGACATAGAGCCTATGAGAGAGGGAGAGAGAGAGAAATAACTGTAGGAAGGTCAGCATAACATCCATCTCAGAAGAATTTCAGATAGAGAAAAGAAGATAAGATGACAGAATTATGAAACCAGTAATAGGAAAAATAAATGTCTTTAGATTGAAGAGTGCCACCAAGTATAAAGTTCAATGAACAAAAATACCCACACGCCCATGCACACACACCCCTCTAGTGATTATTTTATTATTTTATTTTGGAACACCAAGATAAATATACACATCCTCCAGTCAGAAAAGAAAAAAAACAAAACAAAAAACCACTCCAAAAGGAATGAGAATCAGGTTAGCATCAAACTTTTTGGGGACAGTCCTCAATACTAGAAGACCATGGGGGGATATCTTTAAACCTCTGATGGAGGGGTGCCTGGGTGGCTCAGTTGGTTAAATGTCTGACTTTGGCTCAGGTCATGATCTTGCAGTTCATGAATTCAAGCCCCACATTGGGCTCTGTGCTGACAGCTCAGAGCCTGGAGCCTGCTTTGGATTCTTGTCTCCTCTGCTCTCTGCTCCTCCCCTCTTGCACTCTGTTTCTCTCTCTCTCTTTCTTAAAAATAAACATTATAAAAAATTTAAACCTCTGATGGAAATTATTTTGAATCTAGACTTCCCTACCCATTCAGACATAATGGTAATTACCTTTTTGATATGCAAAGATTCAGAAAATTAACCTCCCTTATATGTTCTTAAGGAAGTTACTTGAGGATTTTTTTCAAGCACTACAAATTTGAAAACCAATAAAAGGGAAGCTGAGAGACTCAAAAAATGTAGAAGTACCTCCAAAGTCCATTGAAAACAAATTCAGGTATCAGCTCTACAGCAGGCCTGGAAGCAAGTATCCTGAGGAATCTGCTGAAGAAGAATGGAGAATCAAAGCAGCAGATAAGAGTATCAAGAGTAAAATAAGTGTAAGGTATCTGTGACGCAATAGAGAAGACAAGTTACTTTTCTCGACATAAGAAAATAAGGCAAATTTGTATTCAAGAAAAGGCAAGAGCAAATGCCTGCATGCACACAGAAACCTCCCTATAAGAAGGCCATAGTCCAAATAGGAAGTGAATAAACAAATTGACAGGTTTTGAGAAATTAGTGGGGTATAAAAGAAACCGTATGACCTGGGCACTAGGATCTTAGTACATTTCTTGGCTTTTAGTAAATCATAGGTATATACCTATAAAAACAGAAGTGCTATTTGTAGACTTCCAATTTCAAAGCATAGTAAACTTTAATAAACAGAATGGATGTAACTGTGATCAACCTTAATAATATAAAGGTAAAGATACAGCTGACAGATAAGAAAAGTGCTACCATCTTCTTTCTATAGAGTGGAAAGTACAGAAATATTGTCGTGAATTGGTGGGAAAATGATCTTATATCTATATATTTATTATTTAAAATTATGTAAGTGCCCAGTAGACATGAATGGTCAGTTTATAGTAAAAATTTATAATGCCCATCAAACATTAGAAGAGGTTAGAGAGAAGAAGTAGAAATAGTGTTAAGCTAAATCTTTATAGTTCATACCAGAGTCAGATGAAGAGATTATAGTGTAAGTATATTTTTAAGCATTAAAGAACTAACTACAAGAAGAACTAAAACAAAAAACGTTAAAAGTTGTCACCCTTTGAAATCCAGACTTCAGATAGGAAACGTGGCTTGTGGACTATCACTTTTTATTTAACACACTTATTATTGGATATAATTTTTTAAACAAATACATGTATTACCTTATTGTATTTTTAGGAAAGAAAAAACTGAAATCTGGAATAAATATTCCTTTACCACATATTTTATGTAGAAGTCTCTGAGCAGGTACTTCTAAGTCACTGCTTGGAGAAACTCCCTAGACTAAGAGTTTTAGTTCTGTGTCTCAAATTGTAATGTGCATTTAAACTCCTAGGGGATCTTATTAAAATGCAGATTCTGATTGAGTAGAACTGAGGTGGGGCCTCAACTTTTCTGCATTTCTAACTACCTCCCAGGTGACACTGATGCTGCTGGTTTGGGAACCTCATTTTGAACAGAAAGAATATACCTGGATATCTTCATCTTGCTGCTTCTTTGCATGCATGGTGATGTTTTCCCCTGTGGCCACCCTCCCTGGCATGGTGACTTTTGATGAGATGCCAGAATAATGAATGCTACCTTGTTGGATACTGGATACTTTTGTATCCTTATAAATATTCTTGAACTTTGTTCTAGAATGCAGCTAAGTTAATGGAAACAATTTAATCCTTTTGAGGCATTAGTGGGTCCAGAACAATCTTTAGTCTAGGGATAATTTTACCCTACTACTGAGGCAATACTCTTTCTACTCTATCTATTTCAAGTTTTACTCTTTCGCTGTTGGGAGCTCAAACTATTCCTTGACCTGTGCTATACTGCCTGGTGTCCGAATGTCTTAACAGCATTGTTTTCATTTATTATTTTTGGTGTTATATTTGCTTTAGGCATGAGGATAGATTTGACTCATTACTCTATAGTGGGCAGATGCAGAAATTTCTGGCTATTATTTTCTATTTCAGTTGTTTTTGCTTATTTATCTTAGTGTCAACAATTGTGAAGGGCCTGAGATTTTACTCTGCTTGCAAACTAACCTGTTAGTTTGCCACAGTTTTAGAATGCTGGCAGAAGACATGAGATTCTGGTATCAGAGACAACGGATTTATTACTCCTGGCCCAGCAAGAAGCTTGAGCTCCATGTTCTCAATGATTCCCCTTGTCCCCCAAGTCCTGTACAGTGATGTAGCCTGGCCTAGTTACATGGTGTGCAAATAGTGGATCTTGTCACAGCTGAGAAATCCTGAGCCCCATTTTTGTAAAGAAAATGCTAGCCAGTTTATCAAAATTTGTTCCAAATGGAAAATTTCTTTTTATTCTTGTCACTAAAAAGTCTGCCATCTTCCCCAGAGGGGAGACCCTATCTTTATCTTCCAAGACTTCTTCCCATACAGCTATTCTTAGAAAGGTAGCACAGACAAAAGCTGTCCAGGACATGTTGAAACTCTTCAAGGTTGAGCTTTTCTAATTGATCTAGCTGTGGGCTTTTGGTACTGGGGTTATCCCAAGTATTTTTAATCAGATATTGAGAGATGCAGAATACCTATGCAGGAAGACTTAAATAAGGTCCAGTCTGTCACAGTGAATAGCATTTAGAACACATACACATTGACTATTTAGCATTAACTTAATTTCAACAAATAGGATTCTTTATCAGCATGAGAAAGCACTCAAGGTACTTACTTTACCAAGCAAGATCAGTTTCTCCTTCCTTAGAGTCAATATACAATCTCAGCTTTAACATGGGCATATATTCACAATGTAGATGCAATGCTAACTTACTGAACTTCTTCAGTAAGGTATGATGATATTGTTGACCATGGGAAATGATAATTTCCAATGTAAATTTTGTGTAAACATCTCTCCACCAAGTTGGTTATTTACTAAACTGGAAAGCTAAAGCTGCTAAGGTACAGCGAGGATCTTGCCTTTTCTTTGGAGAATTTCTTGGGCTTTGATAATACTTCACATATGGCATCTGAAAGAAGCAATTCTAATTATGTGACACAGAGAGTAGATATACCACAATTAGACCCGATTAAAGAAACAGTTGATAATGTTGACTGTATTATTTGGCAAAATTCAATAGGAAGCCAGAACTATTAGGTAAAACTCTCTTGAAAATGTCATAAGCAAGGCAACAAATGCCACTTAGTTGGCTTACATAATAATTTAAACATATCACAGTTCTCTAAGGAAGCAGGTTTGATCAAGTATTTAAGACTGGCTCCTGACGGATATAGAGACACTGTGCCCTTTGTATGGCTTTATGTTAGAGCAGACCTGGGAAGGGCTAGGACTTGTAAATGCCTTCAAGATTCAGTTGTATCTATCTGAACTGTAAATGGATCTAAAGCTTTTTGGGGATAGCATGGGAGACATCTATAACTCTGTATCAGCCAGGGGCTTTCCCCTTAGTGTATATAGACACAACAGGATGCTAAAGGAAGCCTGTGAACCTGTGTGAAATTTGGTGTGTATGGATGTGCTGCATTTTGGGGGGAAGAGATTCAGTAACTTTCATCAGGTTCTGGAAGGATCAATCTAGATTAAGAACAGTGTTTCAAAACCTAAATTAACCAAGGTGTAACTCAGAGACATTTAGCTGTTGCTGTATACTTTCAAAATTATTTTGAATGAAAATTATGCATTCAAATGTTACAGAGGGTTGGACAACTGATCAAGGGACAAAGAGAAAAAAACAGGACTAAAAGAGAGAGGGGTAAGGATAATTTAAAAAAAATATATAGTTAACCTGAGAAGAAAAAAATCTTATTTATACTTTTTTGGGGGTAAACTAATTATTTGGCAACTTGCTGAGAGGCCAGGCTGGAGATTGTTTATTTGAGCTGGCCAAATAGGGTATCAAGGAAAACAATTTTAGTTGTTGCTGAATTCCTCATAAAATCTTGAGAGTTCTGCCCTGGTATACACATGACAGATTTTCTCTTTTCATATAGCATTCATCAGCCCCTCCACCACAATTAGGCTAGTTCTGTCTCATTTCCCTCAGAATTTCTCACAGGCCAAACTATTAAATTAAATTAGTATAATTTTTTGCTTAACTCAGGATGGGGGTCACTTTATTATGGATGCAGTTTTTGAGACACATTTCAAATTCTTTTAACTTAGAAACAATTGAATTATCATTTCCTCAAACTGTATTTTATAAATACTTAAAAATGTTTTATTTATTTTTAAGAGAGAGAGAGAAACAGAGACAGAGTTTGAGCAGGGGAGGGGCAGAGAGGAGGGAGACAGAATCTGAAGCAGGATCCAGGCTCTGAGCTGTCTGCAGAGAGCCCGATGTGGGGCTTGAACTCATGAACTGCTAGATCATGACCTGAGCTGAAGTCTGACCCTTAACCAAGTGGGCCACCCAGGCACCCCCCTCAAACTGTATTTTATAAAAAAAAAAAATGCATAATTCAAGACGTGTGTTCCATTATTGTTTACTACACAAAGCAATTTCATATTATTAGGAAAAGTGCCAAGGATGATTAAGGGCTATTTAATGATTAATTGACTTATCTGAATCCTTTCCTCAATATTCAGGAATCATATATTGTTACAGGAAGTTGATCCTGGACTATCATTATTTCTCTAGTCTTTCAAAATATTGTCAAAACCCAGTTCAAGAGAGGAAGGATATAAAACTATATTGAATTCTATCTTTAATTAGCATTAGCCTGATTTATACCTTAGGATTCCTTTCTAATATCCTGCCTCCAGACCTTGGAATATGGGATTCTGTCTTCCTGAAATACTATTTCCTAAGATATTGACATTTATGTTGTTGCTCCAAAGTCTTTCTTTAAAAGATACTTTCTTTGGTCACCTTGGAAAGTATCAATCTAAATCATCTAAAATTTAATAATACATAAAATCTTCTTCTTTTTACATGCTCCTTTATTTTTCTTCAGAGCATTTGCCCTTTATATTCTGTATCTCCTGTTTTTGTTTTTAGTCTCCTTTAGAATGGAAGGAAACTCTATGAAGGCAACTTCATTATTTGATCTCCTGCTTCTAGAATGGTGTCCAGAACACTGAAGCTTCCCATTGAATATTTATTGAAAAAATGAATATATAGACCTTTATATGAATATTTTGGAATGGTTTCTTGACATGGATTGTATAGTTGTCCTATGTAAAAACTGATGGCAGCTTCTTTGACTGTGTCAAATAGAATATATTGTCTTGTTCTAGGAGTAGTTTCTAAGAAGTTAGACTTCATGCTTAGCAATTACCAGAAGGAATAGCTAAACATCAATAGCATAATCTGAGTTATCATAGTTACCACATATATGTAAAATACAGTTGGTAATTTCTTCAATTACTTGCTTAAACTTTCAGTATTAAAATCATATTTTTTCTCTTATCTTGCATAGAAATGTGGCATCCTGAGCTATCACTAGCATAAGATATTAAAGATCAAAGACCTAACTTATCCATTTATGATTTTACTTCACATAATTTTAAAATTAAGACCCATACAAAGAGTAATTGAAATAGTAAAGGGGAAATTAGAATCCATACAAAATACGAGGAAAAGTATTATGTGGGTGTGTAAAAAGGAAAGTTACTGCAACTGCCCGTTATTTACATTCCTTGATTCCAGAAGCTCAACAGCTAAATTTAGGATTCAAGGAATTTAATCATCTCAACCTAGGTGCTTAAAAAGTATTCCACCTGCATCTTTCAGGTGATCTGTTTCCATTTATTCTTAAATACCACATTTTGTAATCTGTGATACTTTAAATTACTTCAGGGTTTATTTGAAATACATAGGTCCAAGAGTCAATTAAATACAAAACTGTGAGCTTTATTTTTATAAGAGTTGTGTCTGTAACTCTTTATTGCAGACTTTAATATTCATGGTGACAAATTATAGACTAATTCATGATCATCTCAATGTAGAAAATGAACTGTTCTTACAATAGAGTGAAAATCATTTTAGAGCTATTTTTTTAATCTACAAGTCTCAGTTTTGAACAGAGATTTTTTTTATCATCCACTTTTGTCCTTCTTCTTGATGAAATGGAGTAAAAGTTGAAAAAAATAATTGAGGAAACAGTTAAAAATGACTTAGTTGTACTGATCCAAATGGTCTTAGCCTGCTATCAAGGTTTGCTGCTGAACTTTTCCCATTACCTGTCATCAAGAAGAGGAGAAGTATGGTCCCTATAAATTATGTTGCAGAGCAATTGTAGTAGAAAAATGGCAGCCATTATTTTATCAAATTACTTTTTATCTATACGACTGCTCTCTTTGCTGCCATGGTATTGTAAATTAGGTGGTAATGTTTGAAAAAGGGAGTTGTTACTTAGTTTCTAATCTCTGCTCCTATCACTGACAAAGTAATTTTGTCTTTTAAGTAAATCCCATAAAATCCCATTGAGTACTTTGAGGTCTGGGCTTCTACACTTGTTTGGTGCTAACATTTTCTCATTATAAACATAAAGTTAAAGGAATATTTCATTTCATTAGTATTATGGGACTATGAGCTGGACAAGAAGTATTATTAACTCAGAGAATGGTTATTTTAAGATAGAGTACCTAAATCTCTTATTCCAACCTCCAACCAAACTTTCTTCATTGACCTAAAATAGACTTTTAGCATAGAAATCTGTATGTTTCAGTGTTTTTCATAAATGTTATTTGGCGGGTGCCTGGGTGGCTTAGTCAGTTGAGTATCTGACCTCGGGTCAGGTTATGATCTCATGGTTCGAAGGTTTGAGCCCCAGGTTGGGCTCTGTGCTGACAGCTCCTAGGAACCTAAAGCCTGCTTTGGATTTTCTGTCTCCCTCTCTCTGCCCCTCCCCTACTCACATTTTCTCTCTCTCTCTCTCTCTTTCTCTCAAAATAATACATAAACATTAAAAACATTTAATGTTATTTGGCTATGAATGGGGATTTGGGTTTGAGAGGGGGAACCTAATACTTGTTCAGGGTCTATGATATATTAGGTGTTTTATCTTGTTATGTGCTCACAATTCAGTACCTTGTAGATACCCAGTAACTATAGGTGTTATTACACTCATTTTAAACAAATTTTCATCAGGTCATATGGCTTTAAAGAAGCAGAGTTAAGACTTATCAGATACTAAAGCTGTATTTTTATACTACCCCATATTATTTGCACACATTTCATATACAAGGAACTATGGGAAAGACATGGATAATTACTCTTTTTTTGGAAAGAGAGAAGAGAGGTTTGAATGTGTTTTTAGGAAGATATAATGTTTAGGAGGTAAGATGATATATGGACATAGTCCTCTAAAACTGGTTCAATAACTCAAGTCCTCGTTTAGGCACTAAATAACTACTTGAGTGAATAAATAATTTTGTTTAAAAAGAGATCTTATTTCCATCTTCATAAAACAAGAAATTGGTTCAAGTATTTCAGATTTTCTTCTATGCCTGAATTCCTTTGATTCTGTAATGTTGAAAGATTATAATTGCATTAAGTATCTTGATTTAGATGACAAGAGAAGATTCTGTCTTAGAAGGAATTTATGAAAGGTACAAAGAAATTCTTGTTTACTTAAAGTCAGGGTTATAATTGGAGGCCATGGAAACACCATCTTTAGGATTTTTTAAAATTTGAAGTACACACTTCATTGGAGTGTCTTGAGAGTAGAAAAATCATATATTATGAACCTAACATTCACTCAACAAATACACCTCTGAGTCCTTTCTGTGTACAAAGCACTATGGAAATGTAGAAAATGTAACTACTACTTTCAAGGAGACTTTGATCTAGTGGGGGAGATAGATGTGCAAATACAAATAGAATTTAGTATTTGTATAATAATGGATCTAGTACTATTGAAGTAGTCAAAGGAATAATTTAGAAACCCAATAGCAATTCTAAATAGTTCTCTTGTTATCTATTTGCTCTAACCACATGAAAGGCATTACATAATCTAAAGCAATATTTTAAATGCTTCCTTTATTCTCATTTATTTCTTCACACAAACCCAACAGTACCTTTCTCTTTTCAAAGTTGCTCCAAATCACAACAATGAAGTTGCCCCACCTCAGCCCCTCCCTTCCAGGACTGACCACCAGACTCCCTCATTCCATTGGCCAAAATGATTGTTTCAAGGACATGCATGTGGCCAAAGCTGCATCAGTCAGAGCCCCCCATATCCCCATCCCCAGAGATGGAGAATGGGGAGAAAAAGCAGCAGGAGGAACCTCTCTGTCTAGCTGTGTTGGAGGCTGATGCACCCTTGAGTTTTTCAGCTCTGTGAGCTAAGAAATCCCGTAGTTTTTCCCCCTCAGCTCACTTAAGTTGATTTTCTGCCTTTTGAAATGGAGGGGGCCTTGTATAATGTATATCTTTAGTGGCATTTGTGGAAATATTCACATATTAGTAATTCTTGTCCAGTACACTTCCTTTGGGTAGTCTTTATAGAGCATGGCAAAATTTTAGTTCAGAGAGTAAAATCTCTTCATATCTCCAGACTCTGCAATAGTATTTCTCATAATTTTCACAGGTTTCTGGTGGACACCATTATGTGAAATAAAAAATGTACATGAGGGTAGTGTGCTTGGAAGTGGGATGGGGTTAGCTCTAGTGGAGTATGAGTTATCAAATAGGTGTGCCTGTGAGACCGCCACACAAGGGGCTGGAAAGGCCGGTCTGGAGCTCAGAAGCGTGGCTCTGAATTGTGGTGAGGAGAGCATCACAGGTTTTCCTACAGGGCGGTGATCAGAACAGGTACAAAGGAATACCCAAGTATGATGCTCAGGGGTCATTTTAAGGAAACCATTTTCCAGTTAATTGCCCTGCTATATGCTGTTTTATAAAACAGATTTACTTAGCAGTTACTGAGGTAGATGTTCTCTTTGTTACCTCTCCATCCACAAAACCTCTTTACCTGGATTACAAAAGAAAAGCCTGTCTTTTCTGATTTTGAGTCTCAGTTTGGAGCATCACCTTGGGGACTTCAAAGCCTACAGGATAGCAGCAGAGGGGCAGTTCAATAATTCTTCTAATTAAGGCACTATAAACTTCCCTTCTCATGAAGAGATAGTCTCAATAAAATTTTACTTTTTTTGTATTTATAATTTTATCTCATATATGAACATTTATATGTTTGTGTTTATCTTTTAGGTTTATATATGCTAATATATACAGATTGTTTTATCAATTTTAAACCATTAATGATTTTAATGAATTCTTAATTTGCAGAAAATGTATAGCCTTGTGTTTAAAAGATATTAAAAGTAAATTTATACATTTTGTGGAAGATAATCATAATAAGGTGATAGTGAATTATATATAAATAATGATGGCAAGGTATGGAAACAAGGAAGAGAAATACAGATTCAAGGAGAACAGAATTTTCCTCAAATCCTTTGAGCAAAAATATTTGAACTATTTGAACATTATTTGTGCAAGTGATGGGTGTATCTTTGACATTAATGTGAGCAGTGCCCCTGAGACTCCAATGGCTTCTTAGAATCTGTGTTCGAGCCCCAAGTTAGAAATTGATCCAACTGTGGCTCCTTTGGACCATATCCTGGGAAACACCCAGAGACCTCAATGGTCATCTTGTTCTGTCAGTATTAGAAACCAAATCATCTTTTAAACTCCCAGAAAAGGTAGTTTATTCTTCCTCCTATCTCTTCATCTGTCCTTCCCCCCCACCCCTCTTTCTATTTCGCACAAACATGAATACACTTAGACTAAGGATTGGTGATAAAAGGACATGACTGACGAAGAAAATGGTCGCATTCCAGACTTCACTGCACTGACAGTCAGCAGGAAATACAACCAGGGAGACAAGCAATCTCGTGCAGGACAAGGGCCATGACAAAGGAAGCACAGGATGCATTGTTGTTCTGTATAAGAAGCACGTACCCTCGCTGGGCGAGCTAGGGATGAGGATTGTCACCGAATGTTTCTAAAAATGTGTCATCTAAACTTACTCATTAATCTGTCATTTTGTTCTTTCTTGCCAGGCACTGTCTAGCAAGGATCAAGACAGATAAACCCATAGGGCTTATATTCTATCTAGGAGAGAGAGACACAGTGAGTGAATAGGCAACTGAGGAAATAAATGGTGTGTTTTGGGTAGTGATGAATGCTATGTAGAAAAACAGAAGGATTTACTTATTCATTACATTAGAGTTTCATGAGTGCCCAGTATTTTCTTGGCACTCATCTAATAGCTGGGCATACAGAGAGTAAGACAAAGTCCCTTTTTCATGGAGCTTTTGTTTATTTCTATTAAGGAAGAAAAACAAGACACAAAAAAATGTGTAATAGGAAGGCACATAGTGATAAAGGTTATGAAAGGAAGTAATGAGAGAGAAGGAGCAGGGAGGTCTATTTTTGATAGGGTGATGGTGAGGAAAACATCCCAAGGCAGTGACAATTGAGCAGAATTCTGAATGAAGTGAGAGACCAACGCATGCAAATACCTAGGACATTTTTGTTCCTGGTACAGGAGCCTGCAAGGGAAAAGACGTGAAATCAGAAAGCTGCCTCATGTGTTTGAAGAACAGCAAGGAGACCAGCATGGATAGGGCAGAGTGAAGGGCTGACAGTAGCAAGTGAGGATGGAGATGGACAGAGGTCAGATCAGGAAGTTGTGCAGATTATGGTGAGGAGGGTTTTGTTTTGGTTTTTTATTTAAAAAAAATTTAAACATTTATTTATTTTTGAGAGACAGATCATGGGCAGGGGAGGGGCAGAGAGAGAGGGACACATAGAATCAGAAGCAGGCTCCAGGTTCTGAGCTGTCAGCACAGAGCCTGACGCAGGGCTCAAACCCACGAACTGTGAGATTATGACCTGGGTCAAAGTCAGACACTCAACCAACTGAGCCACCCAGGCGCCCCAGAGGATTTCATTTCAAATGTGATTAGAAGCCATTGAGGATTTGATCATGGGAATGAGGTGGCCTGGTTTATGTTTTAAATGATCACTGCAATTTTATTTTTTGTGTTAGTTTATGGGAGCTTGGGGGTGGTTTTAGCTTGGTCGGACAGAGAAGGAGATCTGAGCTGGGTACTGAGGTTTCAATCTGTGGACAAAAGGAACTTGCCTAGGCATTGAGAAACCATTCCATTGTATGTGGAGACATAAGTGAAAGGTGAAGTCTCGGGGGTGAGGGAAGCATGTTCACTTCAAAGATCTAGAACACATTTGTTTGGGCTGCAGCCCAGAGTACAAGGTTAGGACTGTGGACAAGAAGGCTGGAAATGTAGAGTGGTGAAGGAGGAGTCTGGATTTTATCCTGAAGACAGTGGGTGTTTGGAAAGATTTTAAGTGAGGGAATGAGGGCAGTTCTGTACTTTGAATGGTTAACTCAGGCTGTTGGAGAAGGGGCTGCTGGGAGTGAGAGACCAAGGAGGGCATGGTAGTCACCCAGGCAGAGAACGGTGACTTGGGTTATGGTTTGAATTGTCTGAACACCTCTCGGAGCCATCCTCTACTTATATGGGACAGTTATGATTATTGATTAGGTCTTTCTTGTACAGAGTCAACCCACCATCTTGAAACTCACACCAATTTTTCTTAGTTTCTCCTTTTGTCATACAGGACAAACTAAGTTCTGTTTCTGTATGGCAATCCTTTATATAGTTAAAGGCAACCATTAATGTCTCCTTTTTTTCCTATTTCTTTCTACCACATGGAGTCTATTTCTGTGGGTAAATGTCCCAGATTTCTTTTAACCCATGTGAGTTGAGTGTTCCCACATGACAGCTTTGTTCCCTCTCAATATTCTGTGTATTTTTATCTTGACCAATTCTCTTTGGTCTGTGACCTTTCAAAGCATGCCATTCCTCTTTTATCGGCATAGCAAAGGAGGGGGGATGATTATTTCCTCCCTCTTCCTAATTCTGAATTTTATAAATAATTACTGATGTTACCAAAACTTTTCTAGTACTTGTACGACACAACTGTCCTTTTCAGTTATGATACCATTAAACCACATCCCCTTCTTTTTTGCAACTATGGTTTCTTAATGTCAAGTTATGATGTTTGATCTATTGTTCCACTCATTTATGATTCTAATTCACCCACCCTATTAACTCTTGCTCCCAAGTTCCTGATACCTACAGTAATGTCTGTGACAGAATTTTTTTTGCAGCTATTTGGTAGCTTCCTACTTTGTTTTAATGGATCTTTTGCTCGACGAAGCCTGCCAATGAAGAATCTATTCAGTGAGCTTCCAGCTTTTTCTTCAACCCTTCTCTCACCTTCCCATACTGCCCCCCTCAAAAAAAGCCTGTGTGCGATATGCTACATATTCTATAGTCTATATGTCTTTATGGCAATAATTTAATTAGTTAAACATATCTCTGATATACTTGCAGCCAGTAAAATGTATTTTCCCTTAACAAGGTTTTAAGGAGACTCAGTTGTTAATGCTATAAGAACCTAAGAAACAGGAAAACTGACTTTTAAGAATGAGGAATATTTAAGATATTTAAGTTACAGCCACACATTGGTCTGGTCCTGGGTCTCTATGTCTTTCTCAGAGTGAGGAGCTGAATTTGTATGTTGGAGTGTCTGTTCCATCTTAGGAAATGTTCTTGACACTGATTATTTGTAAGTAACAAAGATTCATCCACATGGAGCTTACACTCTAGTGGATAAGACAGGCTATTAACAGAGAAATGTTCTAAGTGGGGGGGGATAATACACGCAATGAGAAAAACAAAGCAAAGTCAGAGGAAAGAGCATTCTAGAGCCAGGACTTACTGTTTTGTATAGGATAGTGAGGGAAGGCTGTTATATAAAATGACATTTGTACAGAGACCTAAAGGATGTGAAAGAACAGGCTTCACAGATATTATGGAAAGAGTTTTATGTGTAGAAGTAACAAAATGTGCAAAGCACCTGAGCTTGGGACATGTTTGGCAAGTTCAAAGCTATTATAGCTGGAGCTAGGCAAAATATGCAAAGGGGAGAACAGGAGATGGTCAAAGAGGTAATAAGAAGGGGTGGGAAGTATGTTCCTGTAAATTTGTAGCTCTTAAAACATTAATTAGCCTTCATTCCCATCCTCTGAAGGGCTTGTGAAAACATATTTCTGGCCCCCCCTTCCAGAGTTTTTATGATTTAGTAGTCTGGGGTAGGACCTGAAAATCTGCATTGCAAACAACCTTTCAGATGATGTTGTTGCTATGTTGTAGGGCATTGTGGGTCATGGTAAACGCTTGGGTTTTTATTGAATGATATGAGAACCAGTGGATGGGAGAGGGTAGAGGAATGACATTTTAAAAGCATGAGTCTGCTCTTTGAGACAAATAGATATAGGGAACCAGAATGAAAGGAAGGTGTCCAAAAAGAAGGCTATTGCAATGATTATATAAGAGAAGATGATAGCTCTGTGCAGAGTGGTAGCAATCTGTTGCAGAAATGGAGAAAAAGTAGTTGAATTCTAGAATTTGAGGGAAACCCCACTCTGCATTTTATATACCCTGGAAAATATCAGTAAGTGATGGCATCAAGAGTCCGTCTTGGCTGTATTATCTCAGGTGACTTGCCTGTATTAGTGCCTACTGCCTGACTCAAGTTGAATCCTTTAATTTACTGCATATTTTACATGCACTAATATACATGAATACAATGTGTCAGAATACTTGACTCCTGTGATACGTTGCAAGGATGTATCTTTAAAATACCAGGCATATGCTCTAGATTTTATTTTGTTTCACCTTTGTTTTATTGAGCTAAAGTATGCCAATTTTATGAGACCATTACTGTCAACTTCAAATTTCATTCAATCATTCATATTATAATAGAAGACATTGACAAGGGGCTGGTTGCGCTTTGTGTCTTTTATAGGATTCCTAGGAAATGTCATTATGATTATGTCTTTTTGTTAAATGGATTTATAAGAACTCCTTAACATTTATAGGGGAGACAACAGCCCCCTCCCCGCCAAAACTTACCTCTAAGCTCCATGCCTATGAATCCTGGTGCTTTTACTTCAGAGAAGCTCATTTCTATAACACAGTGTGGAGTGAGACTTCTGTTTTGTCTCTGTAAGTCCTGGTGTAACAATGTCAATTGTCTTGAGCCAGTTAATCTACATACTAAATGACAGCGTTTGCTGTCTGTGAATGGTGACACAGGGTGAGGGTCATTCCATCTGACAGTGCTGCCAACTGAAATGCTTCGTGTGTTTTCAAATTATGGGTTATTAGAGCCAGAGGAACTTTATAAATCACCTGGTCATTTTACAGATGTGGAAAATGAGACTAGAATGCCTAAGTAGAAAGCTTTTCCTTGTCTTTCCTTGCTTCCATCTTTCCTTTCTTCTTTCCTCCCTCTCTCCCTCCCTCCCTTTACTTCTTGATTTCTTTTTTTTCTTTTTCTTTTCTTTCCTTTGTTTTTTCTTAACCATTATTAGAGACAAGAAGCTATATATTAACAAAGCCACTATCTGTGGTTAAATAGTGAATACTTAAAATTTTTTTTATATCTTTTATTAATTTTTGAGAGACAGAGAGAGGCAGTGTGAGCAGGGAAGGGTCAGAGAGAGAGGGAGACACAGAATCTGAAGCAGGCTCCAGGCTCTGGGCTAGCTGTCAGCACAGAGCCCGACACGGGGCTCGAACCCACAAACCGTGAGATCATGACCTGAGCTGAAGCCGGACGCTCAACCGACTGAGCCACCCAGGCGCCCCTGGATAGTGAATACTTTAACAAGAAACCTTGTCAAAATACACAAGTCACTCTGCGGCCAAAGCCATCATGCTAAAAATGTGGCTTGTGAAATTGGAGCAGCAGCATGAGGGGTGACTGGGAGGTGTCCGCTGCAGGTGGATGGAGCTCCACCAGAACCGGAACAGTCGGCATACGGAAGAGAGGAGAGAGCAGTTGACTTTTGTTTCTTCTTGGAGAGCAAATCCTTCTTTTAGCTACTCTGAATTGTTTTTAAAAGACTGTCCTATTAATAATAGTCAATAAAACTCAGGAGGAGGAAAAGCAAGATTAGTAAGCAGGCAATACAAGGGGGAGAATAGTGTGTGACAATGTGCTCCTCCTTTAGGACACCGACCCTGCAGCTCACATCATGCCTTAAGCAGCTCATGCATGCCTCCTTTCTCATCACTAGTCGAGCACCAATTTCATTTTCTCAGATATTTCCAAGCTGTGAGAGGTAGCACCTGAAAGGAAATCTGGGAGCTGTTCCTAGAACAAGGTGAGAATTGATTGTAAGAGGGAAAACAACAGCTATTCCCTACAGTTGGGAGGGGAGGGCCGAGAGATTCTCTGAGGGCTTCTGTAAGATTGTCCCAACGTTTGCCTACAAACCAGGCTTACTTTCCAAAACAGGAAATTGCAAGAGAGGTGTGGAGAGGGGCAGTCTTTTTTCAATTCTGGGACCTCAATTCATGTTTTGTTGTTGTTCTTTATTAAAATCCATATTTCTTGGTCATTTTAAATCTCTTTCTAGAATACTCCCTTTCACATTTCTACCTGCTTACTCTCCTTGTACTGTTGCGTGCTTCACACGGACCTCCAGACCCTATGCAGACTTGCTTTACTTCTAGGTGAAGAGAGAGACTTAGAGACATAGAGTGAAGAGAAGTCTGAGTTTTTGCCATTTGTCCTTGTACCTTGTGGATAGTTTTGTGTGTTTCCATGAGAACATGTGTTTATGGGGAATATTGCCTATAAGATGGTGTATCACTATACTATGTTTGTGAGAAAACATTTTAGAAGAAAATAAAATTATCTGCCTCTCAGGATGATCAGGCTCAAGGGAAAGTACAGGTATGTGGGTAGGTAACTGTGGACAATGAACATCTAACCACATCGTGGAGATGAGGTGCACTGGGGCGACTACTGGCTGCGTATCCTTATCACATCAGCGTATTTACTATTCCCAGAACGTGCTGTGCAGTTTCACCCTCTGCACATGCACACTCAGTTCCCAGTAAACCCATCAACTACGCCACAGTCTCTGGAAATTGACAAGGATTTTCCATAAGGGCTCTGTGAAAACTCTTCCTTGAAGTCTGTCCTTTTCCATTTTAAGTGCCATTTCCTTTGTGCTCTGGCAGCAGTTTGCTTTTACCTCTACTTGCAGCACTTATTCCATTTTCCCTTGTGAAATGTTTAGCTGCTTACCTGCAGTCTGCACCACTAGATTATAGGCTTCTTGATTACAGGTACATTATATTTCCTTACTGCGTGACACCTAATACAGTGAACACTTGTACTGGGTCACTCAATACATGTTTGCTGAATGAATGAATGTAATGGATCAGTTTTTCCTTCGGATTTATCAGTGGAGAGCCCTGAATGAAGCACAGAGGCTGTATCTTGTCCAAGTTTATATCTCTAGAATGAAAAATGGGAACCAGAGTAAACTGTCTTTTTTTTTTTAACTAGTCTTATTTTGATTCAAATAACATTTTGATGTTTTCAATGCATGTGTCATTTCTACTTTAGCACATTTAAAAATACATGGTTTGGCTTTGTTTCTTTGTGTATGTGTGTGTGTGTGTGTGTGTGTGTGTGTGTGTGTGTGTGTGTGTGTTAAGAACACTTAACCTGAGGTCTACCCCCTGAACAAAAATGTATCATGTGGTATTGTTAACTACAGGCACTAATGTTGTATGGCAGATCTCTAGAACTTATTCAGCTTGCATAACTGAAACTTCACACCCACTAGAGAACAATTCTCCATTTAACTCTCCCTTCATCCCTGGTAACCACTATTCTACTTTCTATTTTTATGAATTTGACAATTTTAGGTGCCTAATGTATATGGATCATGCAGTATTTGTTCATTTATGATTGGCTTATTTTACTTAGCATACAGACAGTTTGGTTCATCTTGTGGCATATGGCAGGCAGGGTTTCTTTCCTTTTTAAGGCTGAATAATATTTTCTCATATGTACATTTTCTTTTTCTACTCACCCTTCAATGCACATTTCAGTTGTTTCCATATCTCAGCTATTGTGAAAAATACTGCAGTATACATGGGAGTACAGATATCTCTTTTCAAGATCTTGATTTCAATTCCATATACCCAGGAGTGGGATTGCTGGATCACATGAAGGTTTTAATATTTTAAGGAACCTCAGTGCTATTTTCCATGGCTGTTGCACGGCTTTACATTCCCAGCGGGAGTGCACAAGGATTCTGATTTTCTCCACATGCTCACCAACACTTTATTATTATTATTATTATTATTATTATTATTATTATTATTAATTACTATTTTTACAGTAACCATCCCAACAGATGTGAGGTGATTTTAAAGAAAAAGCGCCCTTTGTTTACCTTTGGACTTAGGGAGCTCCCCACTCAAACTCAGACACAGGCTCATACTGCCATCACCGCCATCAAGTAAACATGGTGCAGAGAATAAAGACAGTTTCTGATTTATGGGTCTGGACTATGACTGACTGGGGTATTTGGATCAGAGTCCAAATTTAATGGCTCCTGTGCTCTTTGTAGTGCTGTGTTAGACTTTTTAAATTCATATGTATATATATGAGGGAGAGATAATATATAAATACACATTTTGAAGTCCTTTATTCTTTCCTAAGGTATCCAGTTTCTCCTCCTTTCCATTCCTGTTCCTCAGAATCCTCCTCCACTTCTTTCTTGTTCTTCTTCCACACAGCCGTTGTCTTTAACGTCTTCCTAATCTTCATCTTTGTCTCTTCCTTCTCTTCCTCCTCCCTTGTATTCAGCAATCTGACTGAACACTACTTTATGTAGTTCTTTTGTTCTTTTCGCTGAAGTTGCAAGGTCTCTAGTGACTAAAAACTGAAGTTCATTAGGGAAAAAGCCAGGTTAACCTACAAAGAATTAAGACAGAAGAAATCTATCTTGGTTCTCAGTACTTCAAAATTAGTACCCCTGAGGGCCAAAAGCTAATACTGAAATGTTGCCAGATGTATGTCCTATAGATAAGTGCGATGGATAGTTTCTTTTTTTTTTAAGTTTATTTATTTTGAGAGAGAGAGAGAGAGAAAGAGCGAGAGTGAGAGAGAGGGCGCGCGCCAGTGCACACACTGAGGAGGGTTGGTGAGAAAGAAAGACAGAATCCCGAGCAGGCTCCATACCATCAGTACAGAGCCCAATGCAGAGCTCGAAATCAACAAATGTGAGATCACGACCTGGTCCTGAGCCAAGATCAGGAGTTGGATGATGCATAACCAACTGAGCCACCCTGACATCTCTGTGATGGTTATTTTTATGTGTCCATGTGATGAGGTTCTGGTATCCAGTTATTTAATCAAACATTCATGTACATGTTTCTGTGAAAGCGTGTTATAGAGGTGGTTAACATCTACAAACTTTAGGTAAAGGAGATTACCCTTAATAATGTGTATGGTCTTCAGTCAATCAATCGAAGGCATTAAGAAGAAAAACTGGGGTCTCCCAAAGAGGAAGAAATTCTGTGAAAACCACAGCATCAACTCATATCTGAGTTTCCAGCTTGCTTTCCTGCCCTATGAATTTTGGACTTGTCAGGTCCGACAATTGCATAAGCCAGGTCCTTAAAATCAATCTCTTTTTATATATTTTCTACTTGTTTGGTTTCTCTGGAGAATCCTGACATACCAGTAGAAGCACTTATGATAGTAATAAATGATAAGAACAATGATTCTTGGAATCTCCATCAACAAGTCACTTGAATGATGCTTTATTTGGTATTCAGTAGGCATCAATTGGCTCTGTCTATAAGTGACTAGAAGGAAAGTAGACAATGCCTATGTTGTTCATATAGATGGTGACTACCTAAAGCAGTTACCTAGTAAGGAAGAAATGTTTTGGAGTGGATCATATTCTTCTTAAGAGTAATATATATTATAATTACAATTTTGATATGCTAAGAGAATTCACAAGTATAGCTAAATAAAATACATTCAAAAGAAAATTCTCAGTTTGTGGAATATTATGTTCAGAGATTTGATGTTTAGTTGTGACTTAAAGCATACTCTTTTACCATCATAGAAATAATGTTAGCTTCTGGGCACAAACATGAAAATTTATTATATAACATGCCCAAAATATTACCGTGTGAATGCTGTTTTAGAAATTAAGCTTTCTATGTAATTATATTTATAATGAGAAAACTCAGTGTTCTACTTTGGGATGCCAGGAACATATCTTTTCTAACTGCAGCTTTGAAGCAGGATCTGGGAGTTAATGTCTTCACTGACCTGGCAGGCAAAGAAAGAATTTTCCCAATTCAAATCACTAATTTTGGACTCTGGGTCAGAGATCCCAGCATTTTGCTTCTATATTTAGAATTTATATAATAAGTACACAAATATTGATTAATTACAGGGCACATATTTTAGCCAAACACTTTTCAAGGCCCTAAAATTATAAAGATGAAGATGTCTTGTGATTTTCCAGGGATTCAGACATAACCACAACCTCTTCTCTCAAAGAAATAGGACTCAGTGTGGTAAGTGCCATGGAGGAGATACAGGTAGGGTACAGTGGAGTTATAGCAGCAGGAGCTCTTTTATTTTTAATAGTTTATTGTCAAGTTGGTTTCCATATAACACCCAGTGCTCTTCCCCACAAGTGCCCTCCTCCATAACCATCACCCTCCTTCCCTTTTCCCCCTCCCCCTTCAGCCTTCAGTTTGTTTTTAGTATTCAAGAGTCTCTCATGTTTTGCCTCCCTTCCCCTCCCTAACTCTTTCCCCCCTTCCCCTCCCAATGGTCCTCTGTTAAGTTTCTCCTGTTATTTTTTTTAATTTTTCTGTTTTTTATTTATTTTTGAGAGACAGACACAGCGCAAGCAGGGGAGGGTCAGAGAAAGAGGGAGCTACAGAATCTGAAGAAGGCTCCAGGCCCTGAGCTAGCTTTTAGCACAGAGCCTGACATGGGGCTTGAACCCACGAACCATGAGATCATGACCTGAGCTGAAGCTGGACGTTTAACTGACTGAGCCACCCAGGCGCCCCAAGTTTTTCCTGTTAGACCTATGAGTGAAAATTTATGGTTTCTGTCCTTCTCTGCCTGGCTTACTTCACTTAGCACGACACCTTTGAGGTCTATCCACGTTGCTATGAGTGGCCAGATTTCATTCTTTCTCATTGCCATGTAGTATTCCACTCTATATGTAAACCATGTCTTCTTGATCCGTTCATCAGTTGTTGGAATTTAGGCACTTTCTATGATTTGACTATTGTAGAAAGTGCCGCTATGAACATTGGGGTAGATGTGCCCCTATGCATCAGCACTTCTGTATCCTTTGTGTAAATCCCCAGCAGTGCTGTTGCTGAGTCATAGGGGAGTTCTACTGATAATTTTTTGAGGAACATCCACACTGTTTTCCAGAACTGCTGTACCCATTTACATTCGCACCAAGTATAGGAGGGTACCCATGTCTCCACATCTTTGCCAGCATCTATAGTTTCTTGATTTGTTCATTTTAGCCACTCTAACTGGCATGAGGTGGTATCTCGGTGTGGTTTTGGTTTATATTTCCCTGATGATGAGTGATGCTGATCATCATTTCATGTGTCTGTTGGCCATCTGGATGCCCTCTTTGGAGAAGTGTCTATTCATGTCCTCTGCCCATTTCTTCACTAGATTATTCATTTTTCAGATATGGAGTTTGGTGAGATCCTTGTAGATTTTGGATACCAGCCCTTTATCCAATATGCCATTTGCAACTATCTTTTCCCATTCTGTCAGTTGCCTGTTAGCTTTCTTTATTGTTTCCTTTGCATTGCAGGAGCTTTTTATCTTGATGAGGTCCCAATGGTTCATTTTTGTTCTTGATTCCATTGTATTTGGGGACGTACTGAGTAGGAAATAGCATCAGGCACTCTTAAGGCAGCCTGACTGGAGCATAGAGTTGCACGAAGGACAATTGTAGGGACCAGATTTTGAAGGATCTTCCTGCCCCATAGAGAGGTTAAGATTTTAACCTCATGAGAAACTAATGTTTTGCTTGTTCAATACTCTTTCTTCTTCAGAGACCAATACTCACTTTCTTTGGGGGAATTACTCCTTTTGCAGATTTAGCCATGGGCTTTGAATGGTAGAGGTGTGGACTTCTGTTACTGCTGCAGAAATCATTGTCCTAGCCACTCCATTCGAATAACTTTTCCAAAGATGGGCTCATGATCCACATTGAGTTGGTCAGAATACTTCTGTGGGTTATCCTAATTATGGTTTGAGGATGCTTGTTTCATTTCTAAGTCAAGATCATTAAAGTATAAGTTACAATTCTTAGCCATTGATTGACTGCTTTCTAGAGAAACTGGTCTGGGAGAGTGAAGTAACCTACAGAGAGAAGGGGAAATAAGAGAGAAAAATAATTTCTTTACAGTGCTTGAGAGCTTTCTTTTTGGTATCTACAGACAAATTCTATCTTCCTTTCTTTTGTTTTTTACACAAACAAATTTGCATGGTATGTTTTTAAATTTAAGCTAATTTGAATTAGGCTTTTGCCATTTGTAACTGAAGGCTCTTGATTAACACAAATACCCGGAAGAATCGGCGATATGATCTCTGAATATAACAAGATGTCGTTTTGTCACCAATGGGAGAATGGAATGAAAAAGAAATAGAAGAGATCGATAGTTCAATGCTTCCCAAAGTGTGATTAAATGGGTCACCAGGATTGGAATCACCTGCAAAGGTTAAAGTAATTTGTTAATAATGAAGATTCCAGGCTACTGAAAAGTATTTCTGAACAAGGGACACAAAAATATGCATTTTAAACATGCAAGCAAGTGATTCTTTTATAAACAAATTTTAGAATCATTGAGTTTGGAAGTTATTGTAATTGAAAAGGTGAGGGCTTAGGTCCTAGATTCAGAGGAGAGGTAGTGACGATAAAAAATAGAGAGATTTGTTTGACAAAATGCACAGAACTTGATAGCTGTGTGGCCGAGTGACAGGTACATCTGGGATGATTCTCTCAGGTATTCGGTTACCTGGTAGATGCTCGCATTGTTATTCTGATAAACTGGAACCTAGAAGAAAGGAGCATGTATGAGAGGACAGATGAAGAAATTGAGGCTTTGATTATTAGTTTAAGGTGTTTATAAAGCAACATAATAGAAATTTACAGCAGAGCTAACCATATAGACTTGTAGTTTAGGGGAGCAAGCTGAATTAGAAAGAGATTTAGTGATTATCAGGAAATAAGGAAGAAGTTGAATCTATGGACAGGATTGAGATTTCCCTAAGAGAAAACATCAGAGAAAAAGTCTGCAGTGGAGCCAAGACTTGGGGACCACGCTATTTAAGATAATGTGACCAGAAAGTCAGCTGTTGAACTCCTTTTTTCAGAGATAGAAGACTTCTGACTAGATGATGAGGTTCATTATATAGTCTAGGAAGAGAAATATTGAAGAGGAGTAAGGTAATAGCAATTGAACAGGTCAAGAGATTATGAGGCTCTCCATTGGTATTGGTGTCCCTCTGGATAAAAGCTGGAAGTAATCTGAGTGGCCCAGATGCTAACATCTGCAAGAAATGTGCAATAATTTTGAAGTGGCATCATTGGAAAGGGGAGACGTTAGAGTATCTGATGATTTCCAATCAAAGGAGAAATGTTTTCTTCACACTTGGGTGGAATTGATTTGGAAGCGCCCATGGGAAACCAAGAAAATACAAATGCTAGCTCCTTTCCTGGGTATATGTGTGTCATGAGCACAAGGGCAGCTTCCATTCAAAGGAGTTTTAAGAAAAGCCCTATCTTAAGAGTAGACTTCTGTTTTTATGTAACTTTGGGGATGAGAACACCCTGTAAAGCAACCAAGGAGGTGAGGGGTATATATCATTGGGAGCTCCAGAACTGGGAAAAAAATTAAGAGGAAGATCAGCTATGAGATAATGCTAGAGAGACGGAGAAGGGAAGGGGTGGTTTGGGATGCGCAAGAAGGTGCAGAGCTACAGGAGAGGAAAGATGACTGTGATGTATAAAATAACATCTCCACTTCATTAGTTAAGGAGAGTATGCACAGGTACATAAAGACATTCACAGGGTCCTTCAAGACCCTATATAGAATTGTGTCAATGTATTTTGTATATAAAATAAGTAGAGTTCAAAGGAGACATAGAGGAGTGCCTGGGTGGCTCATTTGGTTAAGTGTCCAACTCTTGGTTTCAGCTCGGGTCATGATCTTACGGATCCTGGGATTGAGGCTCACATCAGGCTCTATTGTGACAGCACGCAGCCTACTTGACATTCCCTCTCCCTCTCTCTCTGCTCCTTCCCTGCCATCAAAATAAATAAGTAAACATTAAGATAACAATCATCAAGACACAGAATATGCTGAGAAGTGGCAGTAGAAAGATACTGGGATGGAATGGGGCATATATCAATTAGGTTAATTTATATGAAGTACTGAAAAGTGCAAAGTGCAGTGTAACACTATGAGGTGGTGTAGCTAAGGGATGTGACTAGAAGTTTCCAAAGTCCTTTAACAAACTTGGTACATCAGCATTTTTTTTACATTTTATTTCGGATACACTCAATTTTCTAAATCAGGTTCTCTGATATAGTATGCCCTGGGACCTCTGATTTTTTATAGCTCTCTTTCTATCATATACAATGTGTATATCACATTTATGTATAACGTGTACTTTATACATCCACAACATTACATATATATTATACATCTACTTGATTGTTGGGAATATAGTTCAGCTTAGATGGCAATAAACATGTATGTGAATGGCAAAAAAAAAAAACAAAACCCAAAATACAATGAATAAATCTCATGATTCAAGTTAAGGAAAAGTAGATGGTTGGAAAATCATGGAAAGTGCTTAATTCTAGAATTTTATTTTGGAGGCAATGATATACCACTGACATATTTTAATCAAGGACCAATTTTGTGAGTGATGTAGCTTAAGAGAATTATTATGATTTCTGTAAATAGTATTTACCAATAAAATCCTATGACTCATAGTTATTCTCCTTATGTATTTGGAATTAATATATTTAGAATAACATGTTTTTAAATGAAGTTTATTAAAAATTTTGGTAGTAATGAAAACTCTAATCTGTAATCCTCTAAGCATTGTGTTTGTTTCATGTTGAAAATCTGACATACATTGTTATTATTATTAATGCACATAGCTATGTTTATATGATACATTTATTTAAGTAGAAAATTATTAGTTTTTACTATACTACTGATTTTCGTTTTCTCTAGTGAAGTAAAAGTTACTGATTTTTAAACTGAGAAATAAAACTTATATACCAGTGTTTTTTATACTAAAAAATGATCGTCTTTAGCTTGGTTTTTCAGACCAATGAATTATTTGCTGAATGCATTAAAAATCACAATTTGGTGAATTAAAAACAGTCTATTTTTCATTACTCTTGGGCATACCGAGTGACTTATTTTATGATTTGCTGAAGTTGTATATCTTTTCTGATCTTTTCTAAAGCAAAAATTGTGTGCCACCTTTGCAAACTTTTCTTACATTTGGATCTGTCTCTGAAGTGACTTTTAAGAACTATATAATTCTGATCAAGAATTCTGTTTCTCTCTGAAAAACTTCCTTCTGTATCTGATTTTGGATGACATGATGGTGATTACCTTTGTTCCTACTTAGATATGTTCCGATTGCCTGAAGGCTTTGAAGTTCTGAGGTTTAAAGAAAAGATGAAATACAAATATGTATGTGCTGTTTTCATATGGAAATGATATTCTGAATGAGAAATAACTTTTTTGTTGGCACACACTGGGTCTTATAGAATAAATTAAGAACTTGGAAGAGAGTCTCTGTGGTTTTCCTTTTAACTACCCTGAGATACATTATTGAGTAAATAAAGACTGAATTAAGTTTTAGCACTTAAAATTTTGAGAATTTTATTTGTTTATTTCTACATTTGAAATGTGTCCATTTCACTCTTGAGTTCCAACTTCTTTTGTAAGTAGTTTTTATTTTATTATTTTTGATTATTAAAGGTGTACCTTTTCACAGTACAAAATCAAGTGATATAGAAAAGTATAGTGAAAACTATAACTTCTCCATTCAGACTTAATCACTGTTAACCTTTTTAGTATTTGACCTTTCATACTTTATCCTGTCTCTATGATTCTGTGTGGGTGTGATTCAGTCTGTGCACCTCATTCTGTGGGTGTCATTGGTGGCCCTATTTGGGTTATCCTATTTCTCTCTTCATTGAAATTTCCCTCTTTTAACATGCTTTTCTCCACTCTTTTCTGTAAGGCCTTCTCTGTCATTTATTTTGCTTCTCTGCCCTTCATCTTCTTTCTGTCACATTCTTGCTATTTTCCACCTTCTCTGTGTTCACATTCATATGTATGGAGAATGTGAGTATATAAATGTGTGTAAGTGTGTGTGTGTATACATATATTTATGTCAAAGTAGGACCATTGAACACATGCTGCTTTGTAATTAAAAAAAAAAGAAACACCTTTCTGTAACAATCAATATAGACCCAAAGCTCCATTTTTAATGACTGAGTGGTATTCTTTAGTATAATGTGTTATAGATTATAGTCCTTTTAAACCATGTTTTGGACATTAAGATTGCTTCCATTTTTTTGTTACTGTATTTAGTCCTTTTACTGCACATTTTAATGTATCTGTACAATCCTTTCTTAGTAATTGAAATAAGTTAGTATTAACTATTACAAATAACCCCTATTGTAAATATCTTTAATCAGATGTTTTAAATTATATAAACTTAGAAATTCACCATCAAACCAAGTTCAAGGTAGTTTTCATGGGAGTTCTTGGGAAAGATCAGTTTTCTTTAGATAATAGAATATTACAATATGTTGCTAGCACTGGTAGGTGAGATGTGGCTTTATATTACTGTTGGACATTTCTAACAATGTTTTCGCTGATGGATATATTCTGAGCTCTCTTCTTTATGACTAACAGGCTCAGTATTTGGAGAAAGGCAATTAGAGTTATGGCTGTTGTTTGTGATCCGAAGAGCAGAATCAAGCAATACACTCACGTAAGGAATGAGACTTACCGCCCTGCCCTAAACACTTGGATCAATCATATTCTTTTCTCACAACAACAGACCCTTCTTTTAAATTTTGGCTCCCCATTCTTTAGTTCTTTGACTAAATAAGCTCTAAGCTGCTTGAGATAGGAGCCTTGTTTTCACTGTGTTGTTTTGTAAAATGCCATATGCACACATGACATTTTGTAGATAATAAAAACAGCAATGATTATAGGCCGTTGGTAGTCTTCTGTTGATATCCCTGCTGGTAACAATACACTAAGAAATCGCTTGACATTCTATTGAGTTAACAAAAACTGTTGTGTTGATTTTTACTGCTGTTAAGAGCAGGGAGAATATTGATTTTAATCAGAAGAAACAGGGAGAAATTGCTTTGACATGTGTTTCTTACTTGATCTTTGAGAATGTTATGAAAAAATAAAAAGAGTAAATAATAATCTATGTAGGGTTCTTTCAAAAGGGCTGAAAGGTTGTTTGAAAATAGTGACCCAAGAGTAGAGATTTAGTTTGGGAAATGAAATCTCAAAGTAATCTCTTGCATGACTATTAAAAGCCTTTCATTGGGATACGAAATAATTATAATTTTAGTCAAACTGTGATTGAAATATGAATAAACATAGTTTAATTTGTTCATTGTTTCAAATTTATATATTTATTCATTCAACAAACACAATAATCATCTACAGTAAGGCTGGTATTTCCCTCAGCTCTGGGAGTACACTAGAGAGCAAAGAAAATAAAATCTTTGTCTTAATGGAGTTTCCATTTTGAAAGAGAAATATTCATAATTTAAAAATGTTAATAGAGGGGTGCCTGGGTGGCTCAGTTAGTTGAGAATCTGATTCTTGATTTGACTCAAGTCGTGATCCCAGGGTACTGTGTTGAGTACTGTGTTGGGCTCCGTGCTAAGCATAGAGCCCGCTTTAGATTCTCTCTCTGCTCCTTTCCCCCTGCTTGTGCTCTCTCTCTCTCTCTCAAATAAAAATAAATAATAAATAAAAATGAAAATATTATATGTCAAGTAGCAATAAATATGATAGAAAGAAAAGACAGAGCAGAGTATAGAAGATGATAGAAAGTGATAGAGGTAATAGAAGACACCAGTGCATTTTATACGTTGTGTTAAGGCAAGTCGCTCCGGAGACTTAAAGAAGCTGTGAATCAGCCAGGTAGGTATTTGTTGAAAGAGTGCTCCAGGCAGAAGGAAGAGCAAGGTCAAAAGTCCTGAAGTCAGGTGTGGGGTGTGTCCGAGAGACTGCAAGGAAGCCTCTGTGGCTGGGAGGATAGCCGACATCAGCAAGGACGTGGGTGGATTCAGCTCTTATAAAGCCTTGGAGGCTTTGTATGACTTTGACTTTCACTCTGAGAGAGATAGGAAGCTAGTGCAAAGTCATAAGACAAAAGTGACCTGATCTTATTTTCATTGAAAGGGCTAAGTCTGGCTGGTATAAGAACAACTGCAAGGGTGTCAAACTGGAGAGACTTTGTAGTGAGCTAGTTCAATTCCAGGCTCTGCTGGAGACAGAGGCTTGGATCTGAGTGAGAAAAATAGAGGATGTGAACGTGAATACATGTTTGCCATATTTTGGAGTTAGAGGGGACAGAATTTCCTGATGGCTTCGATGTGGAGCGTGAAGTAAAGCAAGCAAAGATACTGAGTTTGGACTTTGGAGGGTTTAGTATTTAGTTTTTAGTTCCGAGAGAGGTCATGGCTGGCCATGTGAATTTGGGAATCATTGGCATTAATTTAACATTTAATTCCATTAAAGACAGGAAACTGGAAGGGATCATTTTGGGAGTAAGTTTAGCTAGGGAATTTCTGCGAGCTGAAGGTTAGGGGTTGGAGGGTGAGCAGTGAAGTCTGAGAGGTGAGATAGTGGGATCCAAACAGAAACAAGAAAGAATGATGCTTCAGAGGCCAAGTGAAGTAGCTGCTTCTGGACGGAGGGAGGGATGCCTGGAGTCAAAAGTTATGGACAGGCCTTAGTAAAATAAGGACTAAGATGGTAGCTGGGAGTCACTGAACATCTTGTGAGTTGTTCAAACGAATGACAGAGACAGGGTCTTTCTGGAATGGGATGAAAAGATAATAAAAAAAATAGATAACAGTATATATAATTACTGAGGAGGTTTGCTATCAATAGAATGAAATTTTCATTCCAACCATGTTGGGGGAATGGCCAGACAGCATACACACCAGGGCTGTGGGAGCAGTGTTTGTTTGGGGGAAACTCACAGGGCAGGACCAGTATCAGAAGCTTGAGCCCCCACTGTCCGATGCATTTAGGACAATACATAGAGATCTAGCAGGCTGAGTGTTCTGTTCCTGAACTACTTTGACGTGAGGCTGTGGGGATTTGAGGTGGCACCAGCTCCTCTCCTGGTGTTATCTGGGACCACAGTGATACTTTGACTCCAGGCTGCTTCCTTAAATCCCTACCTTAACAGCTCACAAGGCTGGGCCTCAAGTTTCCGGTTGACCAGGATTAATTATAGAAAGTACTAGCCCCCTAGTTTCCATGGGGGTTCTGTAGGACAACAGATTCTTTTCTGGGAGACTAAAGAAGGTTAGTGTTGACAAGGTCAGGCCTATCTCTTAGGTAACCAGAGAGGCAGGAGAGGGACATGGGAGTTTTTTTCTTCACTTCTTTCTTCTCTCCTCTCCCCTGCATGCCCTCCTTACCTTCTCTTCTCTTCCTTCCTTTTCTTTGATGTGCAATATTGCAGATTTTTATATGCCCATAGGAATAATCTAGTAGAGAGGAAAAACCATTGAGAATGTGGAAGAAGTAGTCACTGGAGAGATTTCTGTTGAGAAGATAAGAGGATTAAAGTTTAGTGTGTCTGGAGAGCTTGGCCTTTCTGAGGAGAATGGATAGCTCATTCCTGTTAAAGGCGAAAAGGCAGGATTTATAAGTACAGAACTTGTGGTCAGAATTTGTGGACATTCTTTTAGGATTGTATCTAATTTTTCAGTGAAATGGAAACTTGGATTGAGAGCAAGGAGAGAGAAGCAGGTGTTGGAGTGATTATAACAAGATGTGATTAACAACTTTATTTTACCAATGAAAACACATTTTTAGTTACATGCCCTGAAAAAAAGACTACTTTCCCTCTCTTGCTGAAGATTGAATTTTGTGGCTTTCTGGCGGACAGTCTTGGTTAAATCCGCTTAGCTTTAGGTCATGTGTTTATTTCTGTGGGGCATGTTCCATATGAAAAAAAGCTCATTTTTATGGTGATTTGTGATTTGAGTCATGTTAGACGGTTCTGTAAACATAACACAGAAATAAGAAAAATGTACTTGCACTTATGTGGCATGTGTGTAGAAGAATCTGTATTTATTAAGCATACAAATATGTTTAAAATTCAGTACCCTTCATGTGGCTCACAGCAGGCAAAAGCATGACATTTCAAATTGTGTCTTCATTGCCTTCTGAGGGCATGGGATGATTGACACATCCTAACCTATTTATAACTGTGAGACTGAACCATTTATTCACATAAATTCTTTTTTCTTTCACATTTGGAGTTTAGATAATTGGATTAAATTATAGCAAAATAAATTAGGCCTGCTATGATTATACTCCCTTGGTGGATAGTTAGACTGGCTATTCTGGAAAAATGCATTTATTTTATATATGTCATTATTATGTATGATTCTTGAAAAAGCAAGCAAAAATCTTCTATTTCAAAATAAATAAAATAATAGATAATAACTGAAGTCCATAATCCTTGATTTCCTGTTTTAATATGGAGGTGGAGTTAAGGTTTCACTAAATGACTCCTGTACACCTTTCAATTACAAAATGTTAGGATCTCTCAAAATATTTTTAGTCTGTGAGTCTTTTGCAGCTGGGTAAGTTACCAATCTAGATGATGCCATTTACTAGTTTCCCACATATCTCTGGTTGTTACCTTTGAGATAGCGTTTCCTTAGTTCCTTTGGAGGAATGCTTCTGCCTTCTTACTTCTAGTTGTTAAGGTAGGACAAATAGAAACAGGAGTTATTTCAAACCTCATATCTTAATAGCAGGAGTATGGAGGCAAAATATCCATAGAATTTGCTGAAAATGCAAATTTCCAGGACTCAACTTTTAAGCTTCTGAAATAATGGTTTGAAATGAGGCTTGGAAATCTGTATTTTAGTAAGTACTACTCAAGTAGTTCTGGGATAGGTAGCCAATGAGACATACTTTGGAAGACTGCCCTAGTTAATATGTAGAATTTATGTAGTTTTGCATTTACGTGATTTCGTGACACTGGATGTAAGGACCAGCTGCCATGATGCTTAGCTAAAAATTGAGAGATGATGAAAATTAGCAAAAGGAATTGAAAGTAAAGGGCTTTGTGGCAGGCTGACTCTGACCTGATAAAGTTCTGGGTGTCATGATGATGGGAAGAAGCTGAATCTGGGAGAAGGTTATAGATATTGCAATGGGAGAAGGTGTCTTAAATAAATTTCATTCAAATATGCAACCCTGGGAGTGGGTTGGGAGACACCCACACATTGAGTTCCAGAAGTAACACATCATGATGTAAACAGCAACAGCAGCAACAAAACAACCAAAAAATCAAAACACACACACACACACACACACACACACACACACACACACACCCTGAGATATTTTATAAACCAGATGAGCTTTGTCTTCTGTTAGTGACTCCAGAACTACAAAGCAACAGCCCCTAATATGGTCCTTGAATCTGTCACATCATCTGCCATACATTTGTCCTTGGACTCTCTCTGGAACTCAGAAAGCTATCATGTTGGAAGTTTTTGGAGGTTAAGAACCCTGCTGAATTATACTGGTAAATTGTCTTTCATTCTTCCTCCCTTAACCTCCTTTTTTATCTGGTATTTTTTTCATATCTAGGCCTTATGTATGTATTCTATAGTCTAGAGAGAAGCCTCATCCATTATTTCACCTTTAAAAAAATTGTGTTTACAGTTTTTTTTAAATGACAAGCTCCATAAAGTTAAAGAATCATGACAAATATTTATTTTATAAACCCTTCATATTTTCGACTATAATTGGCAATATTAGAATTACAACCAATTTTTTATTTTATTTTATTTACTCTTTAATGTTTATTTATTTTTGAGAGAGAGAGCAGGGGAAGGGCAGAAAGTGAGAGAGAGGGAGACACAGAATTTGAAGCAGGCTCTAGGCTCTGAGCTGGCAACACAGAGCCTGATGTGGGGCTTGAAACTTCAAATCATGAGATCGTGACTTGAGCCAAAGTTGGACTCTTAACTGACTGAGCCACCCAGGTGTCTCTGCAACCAATATATATATATATTTTTTTTGCTCTGTTTTTTTATTTAATAGTTTATCGTCAAATTGGTTTCCATATAACACCCAGTGCTTCTCTCCACAAGTGCCCCCCTCCATGACCATCACCCTCTTTCCCCCCCTCCCCCTTCAGCCCTCAGTTCCTTCTCAGTATTCAATAGTCTCTCATGATTTGTGTCCCTCTCTCTCCCCAACTCTCTTCCCCCCTTCCCCTCCCTATGGTCCTCTGTTAGATTTCTCCTGTTAGACCTGTGAATGCAAACATATGATATCTGTCCTTCTCCGCCTGACTTATTTCACTTAGCAGGACACCCTTGAGGTCCATCCAATATTTTAATGAGCTCTTCTCTGCTTTGTTTTCTTGAAGCATACTTCTCATTTTCCCCCAGGGTTGAGACCCTACTAGTTCTATAAAGTTTAATTAAAACCTTACTTTTTCTAGAAAGTGTCCCCGGATCACCACCCTCAGACTTCCTGTTCCCCCAAGTGAATTGTCTTTTCCTATGAGTTTTCACAATTTGATCATGATACTTACTAACTCGTGAGCTCCTTAAGTAGGGTAACCATATGTCTTACTTTGCATGGGTCAGATTTTCTGGCATAAGTATTAACAGAACCCCCTTTCGTTGGAAGTGTCCCAGTTTGGATAATAGATAATATCACCATCCTATAGTGAAAGGACTTTTTATTTCTAGTACTTAGCCTGTTATTGGAGTCTGAATTGAATTTCTCATTTAATGGCTATAAGGATTGTTAGAGGTCAGGCAGAAGCCTCTGGGTATTTAATAGGTATTATTATTTATATTTATTATTTATAGGTATTAATGTTCAAAGACAGCCAAAGTGGGAACCCACGAAGCCATTTGTTACTACAAAGAAGGTAGAGATAATCTGGCTCAGATTTTTGAGGATTTGGTTGTACCTAAGTCCGGTGGTATCTTATTGCTAATCCAGAGGAATGTCCAAAGGAGAGGGAATGCTCTTGAAGATAATTTTGTTTCATGGCAAAAGAAAAAATAATGTGCAGAGTTAAAACTAAATATATTTATTAGATTGTTCTTTATTTCATTTTTTAAATGTTTATTTTGAGAGAGAGAGAGATAGGGATCAACAGAGAGAGAGAGAGAGAGATTGAGAGAGAGAGTGAGAGAGAATCCCAAGCAGGCTCCACACTGTCAGCACCAAGCCCAGCTTGGGGCTCAATCTCACGAACCATGAGATCTTAACCTGAGCCAGAACCAAGAGTTGGGCACTTAACTGAGTCATTTAGGTGCCTATATCATTCTTTATTTTAAAATTATGTCTAGTGTTAGACTATTGTTTGTATGTTAGAGTTTTATTCCTTTTCCAAATTGATGGTAATTGAAAGGATCTTTATCTTTCTTTATCAAAATAAAATGTTGGCAACAGCCAAGTCCAAACATTGGCTAAGAAAACAAGTTGGGAATGGGACGTGCTCCCTGGACTCAACTAGGTAAGAATAATTAAAGGGCACAAACCTATAAATGTGGAAAGACCCGTTATCTTTCCTGTGCACTTCTAGAAATTCAGAGGGATAGTAGCTATTTGTTATCCTGGGGTCTTACACTGCCTAGCACACAGTAAGTATACAACAATTATTTATTACATAAATAAATTCATGGGCTCTATGAATATGTTACTAAAAATATCTGAAGTGATCCACTCTAGCTAACAGTTGAGTTAGTTGTGCCCTGTTGGGTTTGTAGCCCTCACTGTGAGGAGGGGTCCGTGACTCCATCAGTTATTGCTTCTTGCCCTTCAACCAATTAAAGTTTTAGTTAGGGGTTTCATGCTTATTGTGTGGCTTATTGTAGTGGTCTGTCTGTCTGTCTGTCTGTCTCTCTCTCTCTCTCTTTTGCAAAATTTTTTAAACATTGTGGCAAAACACACATAAGATTCACTACCTTAACAGTTTTTGGGTTTTTTTTGAGAGGCACAGGGCATGAGTGAGGGAGGGGCAGAGAGAGAGAGACACACAGAATCCACAGCAGGCTCCAGGCTGTGAGCTGTCAGCACAGAGCCTGATGTGGAGCTCGAATCCATGAATTGTGAGATCATGACATGAGCCAAAGTCAGAAACTCAACCCACTGAGCCACTCAGCCCCCGCCCCCCCCCACCTTGGACGTGTTTTTATTTTTTTTAATTTTCTCTCTCTCTCTCTCTCTCTCTCTCTCTTTTTTTTTTGGTTTGTGTTTTTATTTTTA
>NC_043701.1:39247330-39301188 GCF_006229205.1 Suricata suricatta | reverse complement strand
CCCCCCCCCCCCCCCCCCCCCCCCCCCCCCCCCCCCCCCGCTTCCTCCTTCCCCTGGACTCCCATTAGGATTCTCCTGTTAGACCAATGAGTGACAACATACAGTATTTGGACATGTTTTTAATCTCATAGTTCAAGGGCATCCAGTGCATTCACACTGTTGTGCTATTGTCACCATTGCCAATTCACAGAGCTCTTTTCATCTTGCAAAATAAAAATTCTATGCCCATTAAATAATCACTTCTTATTCTCTCTTTCTCCAGCTCTGGCAGGCATCATTCTACTTTCTGTCTCTGTGAATTTGACTATTCTAGGTATTTCATATTAGTGGAATCATATAACATTTATCCTTTATGGCTGATGTATTTCACTTAGCATAGTGTCCTCAAGGTTCATCCATGTTGTAGCATGTTTCAGAACTTCCTTCTTTTTTAAGGCTGAATAATATATGCTTATATATTGTGTATATACCCCAAAGTGGAATTTCTGGATTATATCATAATTTTATTTGTAATATTTTTGAGGGATCAAAATGCTGTTTTCCAAAGCAGCTGCATCATTTGCCATTGCCATTTTCTGTTGTTTTGGTAGTAACCATCATAATGAGTGTGATGTAATGATGTTTTACTTGGCTTCTTTTTTGCCAGGATATCTCTCTACTGCTTCTTTTTTTTTTTATTCATTTTTTAAGAATTTATTTTGAGAGAGAGAGAGAGAGGAAGAAAGAGAGAAGGAGAGAAAGAGGGAGACAGAATCTGAAGCAGGCTCCAGCCTCTGAGCTGACACCACAGAGCTCAAAGCAGAGGTCGAACTCATGAACCACGAGGTCATGACCTGAGCCAAAATCAGACACTCAACTGACCGAGCCACCCAGGCACCCCAGGATCTTTCTTTTTTGACCCATCCTCTTTATTACATCTAGAGCATTTTTTCTTACCTGTAAATGTGACCATGTCAAACCTATTAATGACTCCTGATTTCTATTGTTTTAAATTCTAAGCTTCTTAACATGCTAACCTCTCAGGACTCATTTTTGTCAACTCTATACTCTAGCTATAATGACCTATTTCTTCTTCTTTATACTTATTGTTTGTTTTCACATCTTTATGACTTTGTACTCATGATTTCTTCAGGTTGTAGTGCTTTAATACTGTTTCTTAAATTTTATTTCTTATTTTTGTACCTTTTCTCTTATCAATTCCCCATCTGTACTATACTTTTCCATGCTTTTTTTTTTTTGCATACATATTAAACAGTTCACTTTTAAAAATTTAGTCTCATTCAGGGACTCCTGGGTGACTCCACTGGTTAAGAATCCTACTTTAGCTCAGAATATGATCTTACCACTCATGGGTTCAAGCATGGGCCCATGTTGGGCTCTGTGCTGAGAGCTCAGAGCCTGGAGCCTGCTTCTGATTCTGTGTCTTCGTTTCTCTCTGCCCCTCCCCTGCTTGCGCTCTGTCTCTTTCTTCTCAAAAATAAATATTAAAAAAAATTTTTCATTAAAAAAAAATTAGTCTCATTCCAAATAAAGAATATTTATGAAATAATGGGCATAATAAGCTGGTGATGTTCTAATAAATATATTAGAATTAACATTTTGAAAAATCTGTCCATATAGCAGGGAAATTCATCTTGAACACCACCAGTGCTATATGTACTACATTTTGTGAAAAACTGCATGAACCTATCTTCCCCAGTCTATCTGCTCAGCTCTATCTCCTCCTTACGTAAGTAGTATAGTGAATCATGGTGTTGGCTCTGGAATTAGAAGAGAGGCTCTAATCCTGACCTACTGCTCATAAATTATTTGGCCTTGAATATGTTATTTAACCTTTGTGAGCTCCAATTTCCATGTTTGTAAAAAGGGGATGATGATAGCTTTTGTGTGGAGACTTCTTGGGAGGGCTTTTCAGGGCAAATCTTGCAGAATTCCCTCTTATCTAACAGTCCTAGCTCTCCTTTTCTCCCCATCTCATTGCTTTTATAAATTCATTCAAAGTTATCTCATATGAAATCGATGAAAACAAAAGTAAAGTGGAATCAATTCCGGACATGCTTTCATGATTATTCTAAACTAAGGCAAGTAATTATAGCCATTTAAACTTAACTTTCCTGACCCCCTAAAAATAATAATATTTCAGAGCCAAATGGGATGTCAAGTTGACTTTTAGTATGTTTTTCTTACCTGTTTCAGTCAACATCTTCAAGATTAGTTAACGCAAGTCCAAGTGGACTAGAGGTGGAAGGGTGTGAAGCCGGTCTTCAACCGCTGTCTCTTTCTCTGCAATCCTAATGGCTTCAAAGAAAACTGGACAATACAGAATATTTTCTTCATTCTCTACTAGTGAAGAAAACAGGAACAGTTGTAGAAATTGGTTCTATCTCTCGACCGTATTCCTTTCTTAGTCTCTTGTGTCCTGGTTAGGTTTTTCCCTATTCTCTGTTGTATTCTCTGTTGTCTTCTCAGCAACCCTTTGTGCTTGAAACTGTCTATTTCTTTACTCCTTTGTCCTCAAAATAAAAGTTCTTTTATTAACCCTCTCTGTAAAAATCTTTTGTGCAAAGAAACTGAAAGAAGAAAAGAAAAATAAAATGAAGATACAGGAGGAAGAAAGGGCAAAAAACTTAAGAATTGCTTGAGAGCTTTTACTTCTGTAACTCTGACATTTAACTTAAGTATTGACTTTCTTGCAATATGCAAATGGCTTCGTCTGTATTTCTTAAATGCTAGCTCCCTTGGGCAGAGGCCATACCTCTGCCTTCCCTGGCATTGTGCCTAGGACAGGGTGAATATTTCATAAGCAGTGATACTATATGTTCATCTTCAAATTTAAAAATTCTCTTTGCCATATAGGAGATACTCAATAAGAATAAAACCACTTTTTTAACATTTTTTCCTACTAGATCTGATTTAGTCATAATTATTGAATAAGAGTAATAAAAAAGGTTTACTAAATAATTATTATTACCATGTCAATAAAAAAGAAACTGGGCATGTTTTTCTTTTGAAATGGTCCTCTTTTGTCCTAAGTTATTAAAAATGTAAAGATTTTTCCTTAAGACTTGCTTAACATATTTATGCATCCAAGACCTTTGTCTTACAACTTTATGGACTTCTAACATTTAACCCACGTGAACCTGACATTTAAGATGAAGTAGGTGGTAAGGTATTGATACTTGAAACTCCAGACGTGTTTACTGCTTTTCAGGCATCTAGTTTCAAGTTTTTATGATCCCTTCAGAGACATTAGACCTTTTGATCCTAATACAATGTTTTTTATTTAAAAAACTAATTAGGCTATTTGTCAATAATGCTCATTAAATGAAAGGTCATACCTTTTGGGAGAAAATATGAATTATGGATCATGCAAGTAAGTTTACTAGAGAATTCAAATTATATTTCTAAAGAAGCTCAAGTTCAAGTTCAGTTTGGTAAATGAGTTCTTAGTACTTTTTCCTAAAATTAATCAATTCTGGCAGAAACAAAGAATTATTTCTGAAACATAAGAAGACTCAGATCACAGTCCTTTTTCTATTGATTGATTTCTTCATAATCTTTATGAAAAGTTGTGTGTCAAAGGAAACTTTGTTTTTATATTGTCATAGCAAAATCTAATAACAATTGTTATTTAAAACAATTAACCTCTCAGACAGAAGAGATTTAATTATATATTTCTATGATAAATATAATTCAATTTTATAAAATAAAATTAAATAAAGCAAATAAGTTCACTTTTAGGATAGAATGCAAAAAAAAAAAACCTTTAGCAAAGAATATGTAAACCATGCGATAGGATATGGGGCACCTCAGGGAATGCACCCTGCCAAAGATTTCCAGTTATTAATTTAAATTAAAAGAATTAAAATATAATGTGTATATAGTTTTCATGGGGAGAAAGAAGTTCCTTTAAATATGATTTTATTCCTTGCCTGCATTTCCCTCCTCTTTTAATAGTTTATGTGCTGATCTGAATCTCTTATTTTGATTAGCACTGGCTTACTCAACAGAGAACTGAAAACCTAGATTTGGAGGTTTTGGGTTAATCTGAGATACAATCAGGGACCAGGTCAGATTTTAGACCAAGCCTGAATTAGGCCAGGATCTAGGCTTCATGGCAGCCGAGTTTCTTCTAATAGCATATATTGGCTATCACTGAAACTTGACTGTAGCAGAGCTAACAAGAAGAGGTCTATAAAATTGATAGAGAATCTAGATTAGCAGCTGCCAAAACTGGCTGGGCCAAGGGGAAGTAATAGTCAAAACTGGTAGAGAACCTGTGGTTAGGGAAACAGGAGGGCCGGGGTGAGTGGTCAGAGAGTGCCTTACTTCAGAAGCATTTCGTGGTGCTGGATGTCTCAGGGGAAATGATTAGGATCTCCAACCCAATGCCACATCGTTGCTGCACTTCGCAGGAGTTTTCCCAACAAGCATGCAGACAAGCTTCAATATCCCAGAGCTGTAGACTTCATTTTAAGTGGGTGTCAAAACCACATTATACTCTCTTGGAAGGAAAGACAAGGGAGCAGCTACAAAAGAAACGTTAAGTAACATCACTTCATAGAACAGGATACTAACAAAACTTTGAACTGTCACCTGACTCGCTTCCCTACTTTATTCTTGAAAGTCAGTTTGGTCCAGACTCCTTTAATATTATAGAACACTGCAAACATTAATTGTTCAATTAAAAAATGGTTTTATGTTATACAATATGTTTAATGGCTAGTGGCTTTAAAATCAGCTATAAAACTGATGCTCCTGCACTCCAAGTACACAACAGGGAAAGGAAAGGACTAGCTCTTTGGTATTTTCTGATATGATGAGTGATCTGACTGGTGATGATGACTTATTCTAGATTTTCAGCTGATGGGTCTTTCCACAGGGACACCACAGGGCTGCCAATTATATTTCAGCTTTTTCCTCTTAGTCATTTTGTAAGATTAGATCTCTCACAGGTAAAATGACAAAATTAATGACAATGTATAATAATGTTTTGATATAATAAATGAAGCCAAATGGAATGTCTGTCATCCAGTCCAGTAGATCTGAGACTGACCATTATTCTCCAGTGAAAACTTGGAAAGTACAAATAAAGTCATAATGAAGTACCTTGATAAGAAGTAATAAAGTATTGGCTAAAATTTACCTTCCAACCCAGAGTCAATAATATGTTAGCTGAGTCAGAGTGTGTGAAGCAAAATAAAACTTCTGACTTATCTCCTGTTGGTTTGGCTACTTGTTTGAAAAGAGCAGTAGGGAGATTAATTCTAAGTAATTCTTAAGTAATATTGATAGAACTAATAATGGATAGAAGGCACAGTAGGGAACATGAAGAGGAATAAGGCTTACTCCCTTTATTAGATTATTTAACATTTTGGGGGAGAGATAAAACCTAAACACAAACGGCTATTTATAAGGAGGAATGTGATAGCTCAAATCTTTGAGAATAAGACTGGAGACCTAAAGGTCATTGCAATGATGGAAAGAAGGGCATAGAAAGAAAATATACCCCTGTCTAAAGGTTTGGTGATTATTACTTTATATAAATTATTTACTAAATATATGATGTGAGACTCCATAGGCTCCCTGAATCTACCTTCCCTCTTCTTTCCTCCCCAAGCTGAAGGGATGCTAATTAAATTGATTAAATTTCAGACAATTGATTCCATAATACTTGCTGGTAGGCAAGAGAACAGCACATTGATATATCAAGTACAAAGACCTGTCATGCATTTTCTCCTTCTTGCTCAATGTAGTTGAAGCAATGAACTGATTCAAGCTGTACTGACAGAGAAATCCTGACTGTGTTTTATCATATACTGCCTTTTTGTCTTTTCCCAAAGAGCTTTGTCCAGCTCTGTCGGAGCAGCTCTGCATGCCCATCTCTTCTCCACTCTAATTTTCCAGCCAGGTCTGGGCTTAAAGGTTTGACCTTGTTCTTTCTAGGTGAACTTGGCACTATTAACTTTGGGAGTAAATTAATCTTGTTCCATCTACTTCAGCATGTTGGGATGTATGTTGAATATGGCTTTCAGCATACTGCAATAAGAAGATACTATACTTGGGTCCAGAAGTGATGGGGAAACAGACATTGCATCTTTTCCAGTACCTGGTGTAGGGGTTTGTTTTGTTTTTTTTGGGGGGGGGGTTGAGTGGGGACAAGTGAATGGAGACTTGTGTTTGGAAACAATGTGCTTCATAGCAAGGTAAGAGTTTCTACATCAGGAGATGGGAGATGCACTGAAGATGGGGACCTTAACATAGAAGTAAAGAGCTATGTAGAGCTAGCTGGGGGAGAATAAGAAGCTATACTTTACAGGCTGTGCAAAGTTAAGGGCTATTATTTTTGGAAATTATGAAAAATTTAAGGTATAAAGCATTGCACAATTGTAAGTTATTAATTTACTAATATACAAACTTCAAATGGGTTAACCAAGCAATGTAATATAATAGGAAAATTAGACCTCTAGTTGCAGATATAACTTACTGATGGAGTAACCTTAACCTTGCTTTCCTTAACCTTCAGTTCATTTTGTAAAATGGGAGTAATAAACTTTACTTTATAGACCTATTGTGAGATTTAAAGTCAAAACAGCACATTAAGCACCTACTGTAGTCCCTGGCACAGTGTGGGACCTCAATAAATTGTTGTTATTGGTAGACATCTCATGGCACTTGGTAGGTTTACAATAAATGTTAGTTCTTCTAAAGCTTTTAATCATTCTGTAGCTAATTATGTGCCTAATTCTGGCAACAAATATGCTATCTCAGCAATAATAAAAACATTCTCTCAATCTTATTATGATATATATTGGAAATCTTAGTGAGATTTGATGGTAGGTATATGGCATTATTAAGCTAAAGATACTCAAGGATAATTAAATCCTGCCCCAGATTATAGATGACCCTCCCCTGTGGTCCTAAGAAAGATACATAAACAAGGAATGTAACCATGGAAGCACAGAAACCCTTTATTACCGACTGGACTTGTGCCTGAAATTCCAACAGAGGGTTCTTATAGCCTGAACTTTTCCTAACCACTTAGTCCAAGCTTAAGGGTTTCCTGTGCTACTACATGAAAAGATAAAACCTTAAGAAAAAAAAGAATGTGCCAGAGTGAAGTAATGGCTCTCCATATTTATGGGCCACTTCATTTATTCATTCATTTAAATACATGTGCTTATTTTTCATCAGTATTTTTACTTTGATGAAGTTTGTTAAAATATTTTGGCCATTTTTAATTGGGTTGTTTGTTTTCTATTCATGAGCTGTGAGAATTCTTCATATATTCTAGATAACAGTTATTCATCAGCTATGAATTTTATAAATAGTTTCTTTCCATTTGAGGCTTGCCCTTTAATCTCACTATATCTTTATGTAGCAAGTTTTAAAATTTTGCTTGTCTTGATGATTTTTTTATGGATTGCACTTTTGGTATTATATCCAGGAAATCTTTGCCTAGCTCTGAATGACAAAGATTTTCACCAGTTTTGAATTAATTTTTACACATGGTACAAAGTTAAGAATCAAGGATCTTTTTCTCTTTCCTTTTCTCTTTGTTTCTCTTGCTCTCTGTCTCTGTCTCTTTCTATTTAATTGCATGTGGATATCCCAGCATGATTGCTTAAAGGGTATCTCATCTTCATTTATCTGTGTCTTTAACAACTTTGTCAAAAATTAGTTGACCATAGACATGTGGACCTTCTTCTGAATTCCCCATTATGTTCCATTGATCTACACATGTGTCCTTAGACCAATAGACAATTGATTAGCTTTATGGTAATCTTGAAATCAGTGACTGTGAGTCCTCCAGCATTGTTCTTTTAAAAATTATTTTGGTTATTCTAAGTCCTTTGCATTTCCAGATAAAATTTATAATTAAGCTTGTTAATTTCTAAAAAAAAAAAACCCCTAAAAAATGAAAACAAAAACCCCTGCTAGGATGTTATTTGGATTATATTGAATCTAGACAGCAATTTGGCAGATCTAATATCTTAATAGTAATGAGTCTGCCAGTCCATTAACAGGGTTTAGTTTGGGTTTTCTTTTATTTTTACCATCAATATTTTTTAGCTTGCAGCATATATTTTGTACTTGTATTTTATTATACTTATTCCTAAGGAAGTGTCTTCTTACTTGCAGTTTTGCTGAAATTCATGAAAGGATACTAAATTATATCGAATGCCTTTTTAGGGGGCATCTATTAAGATAATTATATCATTTCATCTTTGTCTTTTGACATGGTGAATTAAACTGACTGATTTTGGGATATTGAATTTGCATTCCTAGGATCAGGCCCACTTAGTCCTATTTTATAGGATTTTATTTGTTAATACTTTTGGTAAGAATTTTAATAACTATGTTTAAGAATAGTTTTTATTTGTTTTCTTCTAAAACACTTGTCTAGTGGTGCCTAGGTGACTCAGTCAGTTGAGCGTCTGACTCTCAATTTTGGCTCAGGTCATTTGAGAGTTTGAGCCCCAACTTTGGCTCAGGTCATGATCTCAGGGTTCATGGGTTCAAGCCCCACATTGGGCTCTGAGCTGACAGTGCAGAACCTGCTTGAGATTCTTTTTCTCCCTCTCTTCCTTCCCCTCCCCTGCTCTATTGCATAGACATTGGGCTTTCCAATTTATCTGTTTTGTCTTGAGTGAATTTTTGATAGTGTCTTGTACAATATTTCAGAATTTCATCTAGGGGCGCCTGGGTGGCTCAGTCGGTTAAGCATCCGGCTTTGGCTCAGGTCATGATCTCACGGTTCGTAGGTTTGAGCTCCACGTCGGGTTCTGTGCTGACAGCTCAGAGCCTGGAGCCTGCTTCGGATTCTGTATCTCCCTCTCTCTCTGACCCTTCCCTGCTCTCACTGTCTCTGTCTCTCAAAAATAAATAAAAACCATAAAAAATTTTTAATTTCATTTATATTATCAAAATTACTAGTATTATGTTTATAATATCCTCTTACTCTCTCTTTATGTGATAGGCAGTGATGCCCCCTTTTCTTATCAAAGTCTTAATGGTTTTTGTTTTCTGTCTCTTCTTTTTTAAATTGTTTGTTTATTTTTGAGAGAGAGAGATTGCATGCAGGGGAGGGGCAGAGAGAGGCAGGGACAGAGGATCAAGTTCACTGGGCTTGAACTTATGAACCATGAGATGATCTGAGCTAGAGTCAAAAGCTTAACCAACTGAGTCACCCAGGTGCTCCTGTTTGTTTTCTCTTTTTTGACTAAGTTATTTAGAAGTTTATCAATATTGTTACTTTTTTAAAATAACTCGCTGTTGTGTTTGTTGATTTTATCTATTGTTTTTCTTTTTTAATTTCAGTGTTTACTAGTCTTATCTTTATTATTTTCTAGTTTCTGCCAGCTTTGGTTTTAGTTTGTTCTTTTTCTTCTGTAAAAAAAATTTCTATTTTTCTTTTTTCTAATGAAAGCAATTGATGGTGTAAATTTCTCCGTAATCATTGCATTACCTATGTGCCTCAAGTTTTGATATGTTGTTTTCATTTTCAGTCATTAAGTGTTTTCTAATTTTCTTTGTGATATTTTTCTTTGATCTATAAATGCACTTTAAATTTGTGTTGGTTGATTTCTAAATCTTCAGTGGTTTTCCAGATAGCTTCTGTTACTGAATTTTGGTTTCAATAAGTTCAAAACTTAATGCTGTCTGTTTCTATGAGAGAAGGGTATGGGGAAGTAGTCAGAATTTCATCCTGTTTACAGGGCTGTTGATTACCATATGCACATGTATGCTACCAAGGGAGGCTCCCCTAATTTCCCACTCTTCCTCAATCATTTTTGTGTTTCTCTATAAACTATTCATTTACCCCAGTTGTGATAAACTGTCATACTAGCCTTTACCTTTGTATCTGTTTGTCAGATCTCTTGTTATCTGCCTCTGTTACTTTTTCCTCCATGCTCTGCTGAGGTGAAAATGTTTGTGTGTCCTATTTCCCTGCCAAGATGTGTATTATTCTTTGGAGTTCAGTTCATTTGGATGCCTTGTAGCCTCAGTTCTCCAACAGGGTTATGAAATACTATGATTGTATAAATTGTCCACCTTCTTGCTGTTTTTAGGAATAATGGCTCAAGTGATTTTCTTGTAGCTTTCTACATCTTTAGTGAAAGGGAACCTGCAATGTCAGTGATTTTTGGTATTTAGATATTAAGTTAATGATCCAAGCTTCCATAACTAGGAGTGGTTTTGAACTCCAAAACTCACTTTCCCTCCAGGATATCATGTTGAATTATAAGCTCTTTAAAGACCTGGGGTACATGCTAAGCGAAATAAGTCAGGCAGAGAAGGATAGATACCATATGTTTGCACTCATAGGTCTAACAGGAGAAACCTAACAGAGGACCATAGGGAGAGGAAGGGGGAAAGAGAGCTGGGGAGAGTGAGGGACACAAATCTTGAGACTATTGAATATTGAAAATGAACCCTGGACTGAGGGGGTGGGGGAGGGAGGGGTGGTGGTAATGGTCATGGAGGGAGGCAATTGTGGGGAGAAGCACTGGGTGTTATATGGAAACCAATTTGACAATAAACTATTAAATAATAATAATAAAAAAGACCTGGGGTAATGTTAAGTATATTTATATAGGGTTTTCCCAGTTACGGACACTTAAATTTTTACAGTTAGTAGCTAATTGAATCTTCACAGATTCATTTGCCCATTATTAACATCCTTATAGGTGAGAAAAATTGCTATTTAATATCTTTAGTTGCTAAATAATAAATATAAAACTAATACCTGCTTCCAACCACACAGAGCTTCCCCAGTTCCATGTTGATGTGGATATTTAAAATGGATATAGCCATGTGGATTCTTTAAATGTTGAGTTTATTTCCTAAAGGATAAAAATATTAGAGAGAAGTTTAGTTCTTAAAAAGGAAAACTCACTAGTGAGAAATTGTACTTAATCCAATTTACTAATTCTAGAGCTACTGTTAGCCATCAATATCATTCCTTTCTTTCGATAAAAACCAAATGGATGATGCTCTTTGAAATTGTGCTATTGTTTTAGAAAAAAAAAAGATAGATTTTGCTGTTCTTGTAATGAGCTAAACTGCTCCAGAAATAATGTCAACATTTCTTTCCTAGCATTTTTCTATCAGTGGGAGAGTGTTATTAGAGCACAGATTAGTATTTTATTAATATTATCACTTTCACATGCCATTTTTAATAATCCATGTACAATTAAACTGAAAAATTAAAGAGACATGCAGAATTCATCTAAAGGCAAAGCAAACATTATTTGTAAACTTACAGATATTTTAGACATTGAGATTTATACAATGTTAAATTGAAGCAAGTGGATAGTCCACTCATGCCGAATGTATGATATGACATAAATGTATATAAGGTGTTGTTCCTAGTATATGTTTTAAGTATATGTTTTAAGTTCCTAGTATATGTTTCTATTCCTAAAAATTGTTCCTAAGCCACATGAAATGAAATGGCAAAGCTTTGAGTTTATAAAATGGAAATCTTCTATCCCAAATATCTCTATATTTTCATAAGTTTCAAGTCAAGATCCTAGAAATAATTAGGAACATGAAGTGTGTAGTAATATTTAAAGAACATGACAAACTCTAGTTGTCTTAAAATATATTCTGTAGTGCCTAGATTACTGCCATTGAATTATGTTTGTAAGGTTAGTGCATTTCTTTTACATGGACCCTGGGAATTTTGCCTTTTTTTCTAGAGAAGGAGAAAAAAAGTCCAGGTTAAATAGTTTTCATTTGCCAAAAGGATGGCACTGAGAGAATGGAATTATGGTCAGATGAGTTTGTATAGGAGATAGATCAGAAAGGGTGTAGAGCTTATGATGTTTCCTCAGAATGAGAGATCTTGATAAACATGAATACCATGGGCATATGAAAGAAGAGAATGGTAGTGGAGTAAAATATTTCAGTTCTCTGATGGTTTTTCCCAGAGACTTCGTAGAGACTTCATAGAGACTTACTACCATGGATACTATCTAGTCCTCATTAATTCAAAATCAAAGAGTGTACGGTTTTGCCAAATATCCACCATATATGAGGCATTATTTGGGGAACAATGGAATATAAAAATAAGAATGTTTGTTCCAATAGGGAGTCTATAATCTATTGGGGATATATCATTACAGATAAAAGCAAATATGGGCAATAGCAAAGATAAATATCTGCAAAAGGAACTAACAATGCCCATTGAGTTTTATAGCAAAGTGCTATATTCCTATTCTAGGAATGAGATGATTGGGACCAAATTCCAATTATAAGTAGGATTTGAAATGGTCCCTGTGATTGAGAAAAGTTTGGAAGAGTGGAATACAGAAGTGGCATCTTTGGAAGGGAGTTAATCAGAAGAAGCAAAATACAAAAGGAGATAAGTTTGTCTGGAGTGATTCTTAGTGGGAAAAGGTGGAAAATTCATGAGGAGTTTTAGGACAAGATTCAATTGTGGAGTCTACTGCTCAAAGTCCTCTTACTCTTTCCTTAAATGTAATGTTGTCTTGGTCTTCATCCACAGACCCATTATCACTTTGAAGAATCTCCCTTGGGACCTCACATCCTCTCCCTACACTCCAGGTATGAAGAGTATGTGTTGAAAATGTTCATGCTCGTGTCTCTAGCCATTATATTTCTATATTGCTGTACTTCAAGCTAGTATTCCCAGTTGTTGATCAGCTTGCTCTACTTGAATGTCTCCCAACTATTAGAGAGATTAATGGTATTCCCACCTGTTCTCATAATCTTGCTCAGCCCCCTCTCCAAAGTCCTCCCCCTTTTCCTGTACTCTTGTCTTTTGCACTTGTGTGATGTTGGACAAGTTGCTTAAGCTCTTTATACCTTTGCTATCTTTGAAAAAATAGGGATAAATTGTTATTTTTAGGAGTTTCTGGGAGGACAAAAACAAGTCAAAATATGTAAAACTGTAAGAACTACGTGTGCTAAAGGTGTAAGAACTATGTGCTGGGGCACCTGGGTGGCTCAGTCGGTTAAGCCTCTGACTTCGGCTCAGGTCAGACCTCATGATCTTGGGTTCGAGCCCCGCATCTGTCTCTGTGCTGACAGCTAGCTCAGAGCCTGGAGCCTGCTTCCAGTTCTGTGTCTCCTTCTCTCTCTGCCCCTCCACCTCTCATGGTCTGTCTCTCTCTGTATCGAAAATAAATAAGACATTTTAAAAATTTGAATTAAAAAAAAGAACTATGTGCTAACCCCATAATAAATCCTCCCCCTGAAAAATAATTTTTAAGCCATTTAAGCCAGTATGTTTCATTACCTTTCTGTCAATGTTTAATTGGTCACAAAATGCTATCAAATATATGCTCATCCATTTCTTTCTCTCAATCCCTGCTGGCATGACCTTAGTCCAGACGTGTGTTACTTCTCAACTGCATTCATTGTTTTGATAACTGAAATAAATTGATAAATGCTCTCCCTATCTCCAATTTCACTTCTCTCCCCTCTAATTTCAAAAGTGCCACCATTGTGACCTTTTGAAACTCCACTGAACAAAATATTTCAAGGAAAATGAATTGCATTCATAATGAGACTCAAATTCTCTTAAGTAGCACACCTGGCCCCGGTATATTCTGGCTCCTGTCTGCCTCTTTGTCTGTTACACTGCTCTCCCAGAGACTCCAGATGCTTTAGATATATCAAATATTACTTTACCTCTCCATTTTTGCAAATGCAGTTCTTCCCACTTTCATAGTCCATTCCCCAATCCCTTTCTTCTCCTACCCAACATTAACTTCTTTATGACCAGGTGATACACTTTGTCTTCCTAAATGTGTTTCCTCCCAGTCCATTTTGGGTTGAATGATGTATCAAGAAAACAGTGGGAAATAGACATCATACTTAAAATGAGTATCTTGAGGAGGGTTTAATATAGGGATTATTTACAAACATGTAGATATGATTAAGGAAGACCTGTGAAGGATAGTGCAGGAGCTTAGAACTAGCAATAGCCAGAAGTTCCTATCACCTTGTGCTTGATGACGCAAGCATAGGTAGTGCCTTATGGTTTGGATAGACCTAGAGAAGACCACCTAACAAGAGGTTTGGTGTGTCTGTAGCTATCTCTCAAGGAAGAAATGGGGAACAGGTACCCTGTCCTCAGTATTCTTCCACCTTCTGTCCTGTTTTCAGTGTCTTCCATTGTCTGAACTCATTGCGAAGCCAGAAGGTAGTAAGGCTGTCGAAGTAGCCATAAAGACTGCCTTCTGAGAGCACCACAGAGAGGGGCAGAAAGGAAATCTGGCAGGACAATTGAAACACATTTCTGCAGTACCTAGTTCGCAGAACATACCTTTACTATAAGGTATATTGGTATAATTATATCTATATCTATGTATATACATGTAGTATTATATATATACATATATATAGTATTGACTACATGTCAACTTTTGTCATCAGTTGAGAAGTGTTTAATTATAGGGACTGTCTTTATATTTTCTCAGCATTTAGCTAGGGACCCAGTATACCACCATATGTTCAAATGCACAGATGAACAAATGAATGAATGGCATATCAGGGTGAGGTCTGTGCCCTGTAAAATGTGAGAATCACTACTGTTTGAAGCTAATTATCTAAGTCACTTTCCAGAACTCTAGATGTGTTCTGTAGTTCAGGCTTTGATGTTAGGACATGATGTCTATTTCTCTTTGTGTGATATGTAAATGAGTGCAAGTATGCGCATGTGTTTACTTCATATTGTTTAAAAATGATGATGAGTCAGACAAATACCAGACAATTCACAAGCTTTAGACATATGAGAAAACAATTTCTCTAAGAAAATGATCTCCGTTTAGTCATTTATTCACTTGACTTAACCTCATGCTGCTATTAGTTATGCAGGGAAAATAGTGTTTTAATGACTCTTCAGAAAATGTTCACCACAGGAAGAAATACTGTATGACTGGAATAATCTAAGAGGATATTTATCTCTCTGTGCATTTTGTGGGTCTTATCACACCTACGTGCTCCAAGAAAGACATTATATTATAGTAAAACAGCTGCTAACAAAGGTGTTTATAATTCATATGGAAACTAGGACTTCAGAAAAAATGAAGTCCTTTTGAACACATTAACTGGCCTAAATATAAAATATAAATTATGTGATCTACCCTTTATATTAATCAGTATGACTATGTATGACTAAGATTCCAATTAAAGATAACTCAGAAGAGAATATAAAGAGTTAATAATGTAATTCTGTCTCTGGGTTTTTTTTAATGAAGCATTCTCATTTTAAAAAAGTGATGTTAGCTTCTTGTGAAATGATGGTCACCCCACATTTTTTATGACGAAGACAACTTTTTATGAGTTTGAAGAAGGCATACATTTATTTTTTAACAGATGAGGAAACGATCTTCAAAGAGATTGTAACTCATGGAAGTAATTTTTTAGCTGATTGCCAGGATATAAACCATTTATGAATTCCCAAGCCTAAATCCCTTATACTGCACCATGCTGTCTCCCTAATGCTATGCAGCCCTAAGGGAATAAGACATCATATAAAGCCAGACAGCCAATCTCCATGGGATTTGCTGTGGGCTGTGATTTCTGGAGAGAGTCAAGGACCTTGTTACAGAATATAGTGATTCACTTAATAAGTGCTTTCATACAGAATATGGAAGCCTAGATCCATTTATAAACCGTAGAACAGAAAATGTCTCTGCTAGGGAAGTTTTGTGGATGAATGGCTAGAAGATGCCATAGTTAATTACTTCCCTTCATAATGGCTTATTGAAGGAAAGCAGAAATGGGGCCTATGTTGTTTTTACAAAAACAGTTTTGCTTATTTTTCTATTTTCATAAGCAAGGAGAAATTTTTTCTGAAGTATATTTTAAAATGGTAACATTGGGAATTCCACATCCTGTCTTTCACTGATGCCTACCAAATCTTACTTCCTTTATGATTCTGTAGCTCAGATTTACTACCTTTTTTTTTTTACCCTGTTCCCAGCCCCCTTTATAGTCATTTGTATGGGCTTGAGAGCTGGATAAAGGGGAAAATGAGCTAAGAAACAACTATTCACTTGATTAAATGGAACCTATTTATTCTCATATCATGGATGAAAATTAATCATCTGAAATCTCATCACCATTTATTTCCACCTACTCTATGTTCTGGTTGCTAAATGAGAATCTTTAAGGTTTGGAGCAATTTTTTGATGTTTCTCCTTGGAAAACGAGTACTAATCTTTGTCATTTATGACAGTTCCTGACTTTGGGACTGCTGAGTGCCAATTTGGAGAAAATAAAATATAAAGTTATCTGAGGCATTTTCCCCACCCAGCAAATATCAGGGACCTTTCCTGAAACAAGAAAGGGGTTCACTTTCAGCATAGGAAGTATTTTCTCTAGCCATGAACTTTACCGTTAAGTTTCAGCGTAAGACGTCTGTCTCCATCTGGATTTGCCTCAAAAATTTCTCAGTCTTCTCTTGTCTCTTCCTCCCCAAACTTGGTCTTCCACCAGCGCCCCCCCCCCCTTCAGTTAACATTGTGAATATGGCCCCGGTTTGGGTGACTGAAGAAGAAATACAGAGACCTGAACGAAACACCTAACAGCTCATCCTGTGGTCTCTCAAGAATACAGTTAATTATGTTATGCCACATAGGAAAATAATTTACAAACCTGTCCGTCCACTTGCCTTGAGGTTGTGGCTATATGTAAAGTCTCATTGATGTGAGAACCAATTCCTGTAAGGCATTTAGAAAACATATTCTGAAGTAGGTATCATGACTTGTTTGTGAAAAGACGCATGGAAGGTTGAGTATGAATTCAAATTATGTATTAAAAAAAAACCTAAGTAGTTGAAGCCTATTTCAAGTATGGAGTTGTCTGTCTCTTGAAGGGACACTTCAATGGCTTTCAAAACTTGTTTCTAAGGTATTCTTTGAAATATGTGGGAATAGGTAGGGGCTCAGCTTCAGTAAGGTTTGGAAAGCTTGCAGAGCTAGGCTTAGATGCCTGGAATGGGTGAAAGTTAACTGCATGTTATAAATCATACCAGTTTATTAGCAGCAGGTGGGATAAATCCTGAAGTAAGTGAAGAGAGAATTAATGAGAGAGTGCTCAATACCTAAAGCATTTTACAAGATATATTTAAGATCTGCATATGTGACAGATAGAGAAGATAGATAGAATTTGTGGGTGAGCTCGCTGTAAATAAAAGGCTGGCAAGAAATAGAAGGAAGAGGGCACTGATGAGGTGTCACGGTCTGAAACTGCAGGTATCTGCCACTAAACACCTTGATTTGAGGACCCAGGTTGCCAATGTTACAAAAATAATGGGTTGTGTGTCTGAAGAGATTATAAAAAATGACTGCTTGAAAAAAGGCCAATTATTGTTTTTTTAAAAGTATTCTGGGCTCCTAGCACCAGTGAGCTCAAGTTTGTTCCTCTAAAAACACGGGGAGACTGGCAAGGGACTAAAGGAAAACCAATACATAAAATGAAACCTTGTTAATCCTTAGAGTCTCCATACTGACTTTTCTTCGGAGTTCGTCTTATTTCCCAGCTCTCTCATATCCTCACAATTGTCTTCACTGCCCTTTATCAGCTTGTCAATATATAAAAATGTCCACATACAATCATCACCACTTCCTTTGATCGTGAGTCCCCCTATTGCTCAATATCCTCACTTCTTTGTAGCTGAATTTGAAAGAAAGGTTTCTACCCACCGCTTCTTTCCTCCCCGATTGCCTCACCCATCACTCTACAGAAGCCAGCTTCTGGAGGTTCCCCACAGCCTCTGACCTGACTGCCGCATCTAATGGCTACTTTTCAGCTGTTATCTTCCTGGACCTCTGTGGCATTTGCCATAACAAAGCATCCTTTGTCTTCTGAATCACTACTTTCCTGCAATTTTCCTCTAACTTTTTTGACCGCTATTTACAGGTGTCTTCCTAAATTTCTTTTCCTTCTGGGAGCTTGCGAATATTGGAATTACCAAAGGATGAGATCTTGGTTCTCTGCTGTTCTCATTCTCTTAGCCACTCCATCGCCCCACCTGTGCTTCATGTCCACAAACCTGTGTCTCGAGACCAGATCTCGTGTGGGAGCTGCTAGTTACCAGCCTCACCTGGCGGGACTTAAGGCTTCTTAAAGATCACAGGGCTGTGTTCCGTGGTAAACTTTCTCCTTCTCTGCACTTCCGCCCTCTTCATAAAATTACTTCCGCAGTCGTCCCTCGCTGGAAACTTTGGCCTCTGTGACTTCTCCTTCTCACATCCCCAGGAACCAGTCAGTAAGTCTTGCTGATGGAATGTCCAAGATACCTTTGGGGTTCCTTTTCCTTTCCTTTCCTTTATTTTTTCTGCCTTTCCCCTCATTTGGCTTTCTTCATTTCTCAGTAAGTTTAGATAGTCTATCATCAGAGTCTCCTAATAATGGTTTTGTCTTCAGGCAGCTCAGTCTGTCTCCTCACTTCACCCAAATTACCTGCTTCTGACACCTTTCCCTTTCGTATCTCTTTCCTTCTTAAAACAACAAAGAATTCCTCAGTATCAAGAGTATTATGTTAGGTAGCGCCATCTTTGTGGCTTTTCCTTATCTGTTCCCAGCTGACATTTTCAGCCTTGTCTTTTCCACCACGTATTGTCTCTCATCTCCTTCTGAACTTCTAACTTAGCGGTCACTCTGGACAGCTTGTTGCCACCCCAGATATGTCATGCCCATCTGAGCCTTGATTATTTTGCAGATACTTTCCTTGTTTGAAATTTCCTTCTGCAGCTCTTTGGCTCCTAATGAATTTTTTCTTCAAGTGCCAGCTCTTGTACTGCTGCCTCTGAAAACTGTGTTAACTCTGCATCCAGGGGCAGAATGAAGCCCTGTCCACTTCTCTTCTCCTCTGCGTACTTTAAGCAGTAGTGGAGGAGTATGGCGAGGTTGTGAATTTTGATGTCAGACCAACATTAGTGCCAATCACAGCTTCCCCACTTTCTAGCAAATTTGCTAAATTACTTCATCTCTCTTATTATTTTGTTTCAATCATTTCAAAAATGGGTCACTGATATGGTCCTCCCAAAGATGCTAATATCTATTGAGAATTTATAGTGTGCCAGTCACTCTTTTAAGCTTTTGACATGAATTAATGCATCTAATTAAGGAATAGATTTAAAGAGCCTTTCACATCATAACTAGCAACAAAACACTTACCACGCTGTATCATGGCTCCTGGTTTATGAAGCTTCTTACACCACTAGACCATGTGCTTTCTGAAGGTGGGAACTAAGTCCTTCATCCATCACCTTCTTTATCTGGTACAGCATTAGCAAATAAGTGCTAAATAACTGCGAATTTTTTTTTGAAATTACAGCAAAGCAGAGTTGATCACTGAACTGATACTAGATTACCTGCAATTTGTTAATTTGCTAAATGGGTTTCCATATTCAAATATGGGAATATTCTAGCCAAGATTACATATAAAGGCATCAGCATTTTTAAATGCTACCTTTCGTATTAGAATAAATGTAATAAATTACATTGTAATAAAGTTGTTTAAGTAATTTAAAATAGATTCTACTTTTATCTTCTTGTTGACATGTGGTCCTTTTTTTTTAATAAGGCTATTTTCTGGAGGGTAGAATGAACAAGATTAGGATGGGATAGGTTTCTGATAAGAAAGAAGTAAGAGAAACAAAATTACTTGAGGGTAGGTGAGATTTTTCTTCCTGTTTAATTTTGGTGTTGTGGTTTTAGAGGGGCCACATGCTCAATATTGACATTTCCATCATAATTTGAATGTGATAATCAAATGGAAAATTTCTAATAATAACTCTTAATGACCCACTAAACCCGTTTCCTGGGAATTTTAGTTTACTCAGCAGATGCAGTACATGGTCAGAATTGAGAACCTTGAGGGTCCCCTTAGAGAGATGGTTCTATCCTCCAAGTCTGTTTCATTGTGACCCAAATGTACTAAGAAGTGTTTGGATGTTCTCTTTTGTCCAAAAGGGAAGAGATGTTGGGGAAGATGCATAGACCTCATTGTCCCTGATTCTGCTTCTTAGAGATTGCTTTGTACCTACCCCAACCCACAGCAGAACAACACAGAACAGCTTCTTTATGGCACATTCCCAGGAGGAGTTGTGTGCATGCAGAGTGGGTGTATATCACAGGGGGCTAAGGAACTATCATCCTGAAAAGTCAAGACCTCATTAAGAGGTAAGCCTGCAGCGAGGGAAAGAACTTTGGAAAGAGGGAATAAAATAAGGGTGTAGCTTGTATAGTTTATGACTTAAAAAAATTGTGACAACAAAAGCAAAGGCAAAAAGAGCAAAAATAAATGGGAACCCATCAAATTGAAAAGCTTCTGCACAGCAAAGGAAACCATCAACAACATTAAAAAGCAACCTATAAAATAGAAAATGTTTAGGAATCATACATGTGATTAGTGAGTGGTTAATATAAAAAATATATAAAGACTCAGACAACCCATTAGCAAAAGAACAGCAACAGCAGCAATCAGTACCCTGGAAGACAGCTCACTGACGTACCACAGAAAATTCAGCCTTACTTGAACAAAGCTTAATTCCTTTACTTTTTCATTCTCTTCCCCAGTGTTAGCTCCTCCTATATTTGTAAGCTTAATGAATGACATCACTGTTTAGTCTTCTAAGCCAGAAATGTGGGCATTATCTCAGATTTTTTCTATTCCTCTGTATCCCACATCCAACTAACTGGTCAGCAAGTTTTATCCAATCAGTTTCCTTAGTATTTCCAAAACATGTCACATTCCCCTCCTCTCAGGCCCCCGCCCCCCCCGCCCCCCCCCAGTCTTGCTGCCTTTGTTTAAACCGTTGTTTCTTGTCTTGAAAGCAGCAGCAGCTTTGGTCATGATCTTCATGGTATCCATTTCCTTGCCTGTATATGACAATGTGGACCCTCCTTCCTTCTTTTCCTCCTATGTGTGCAAAACTTATAAAGAACAAAATCAAAGTTCTCTTTCTGAAATTCTTCCAATAGCTATTTCAGCTCTGGGCTCATTGATTTGATTTTATTCTGTAAGGTTTTCTGGAGAAATAGTCATATCATCAGACTGTGCTTCAAGGGATGGTGAGGACAGCCTCTGAATGAGATCTGGAAGAGTAAGAGCCCAAGAGGTTGTTCTGCCATTTTCCTGAAGCAATAAAAACAACCAGTCCATCCAAAGAGAGATTAGACGTGACAGTTCTCTCAAAGCTGTGCACTCTCTCTCTCAATCTGCATTCTGTACTTCTCTGAGAAATTAGTTCTAGTATTGACTGATGACCAACCTGTCTGGGAGTGGTTGAAGCATCAGGAAAACTCTCACAAGGACCCTTGACACTGTTGGTTTTATCATCTTCTCTTTTTCTTAAAATCTTATTGTTGTAAGGTAGAAGGAAGTAAGAACAGAAGTTTTCTAGATTACTAAAATGACCAAAAGTTGCTTGAGTGCTAAAAAATGACTAATTTGTCAATTTGTGAGCTTCTCCAAGCTGCACACACCCTGAGTCTAACTAGCCACCTTGAAGTTAAATTAGGTGGGCTTCATTTTTCTCCTGAGAGAATCCAGCAAATGGTCTCTCACATAGTCTTCTGTGACTTTAACAGGTCCATTAGAGCCCCGGATTCATTCTCCATGAGGAGTGATTCATTCTAAAATTACAATTCCATACTATCACTTTTCTTACTCCCTCCCTTTCTCCCTCCCACCCACCCTCCCTCCCTCCCTCCCTCCCTCCCTCCCTTCCTTCCTTCCTTCCTTCCTTCCTTCCTTCCTTCCCCTTCTGAGAGAGGGAGGGGGAGGGGGAGGGGGAGGGAGAGGGAGAGTATATACACGCATGAGTAGGAGAGGGGCAGAGAGAGAGAGGGAGAGAGATGGGATTCCAAGCAGACTCTGCCCTGTCAGCACAGAGCATGTTGCAGGGCTTGAACCCACCAACCATGAAACATGACCTGAGCTGAAATCAGATGATTAACTAACTGACCCATCCAGGTGCCCCAAAATTATCATGTTTCTTCTTTAAATCCTTCAGTGGTAACTGATTATCTTTAGTGTAAAATGAATGTTAAATGACTTTTTTTTCACATAAGCCCTATCATCTCCATTCCTTCTCCCTAAGCTCTACCCTTTCCCACCACCATCCATTTCTCCATGTATCTCTGCCTTCTTCACCAATTAAAAGTTAGCACCAATGCCATCTGGTTGGGGAAGGCTTTTCTCATTGTCCTTAGTTCCTCCTCCTTTCTGACAAAATTGGGTGGTAACTTCTTCCTTGTTCTCATAAAAGAACCCAGTACTTACCTTTGCTTTAGCATTTGTGTGCTTCTTGATTCCATAGTCCACCACATTGAGAAGTCCCAATATCAAGAGTTCTGACTTATTTAGCTTTACTCCTCTAGGTTTAATGCAGTGACTGGGGCTTAGCACGTGTTGAATAAGTCTTTAATGAAAATTAAGAACCAAGTATAATTCCATGGGAATAGAGCTTTTAATGAAATCTCAACCTTTCTCAAACCATTTCCACAGATAACCTAATACTTTCTAGTTTATATCACACCCAGTGGAGGATTCTTTGGGCGTTCAAGTTGGCCTAAATATTTCATGTAACCTTGTATATACTTCTGAAGGGAGAAATTGTCCATGTAAGCCTATGGGGTCTAAGCAGGCACTTATGCAGAAAGGATCCATAACCTGCCTATAAGTTCTGGGTAAATGTTTTCAGAGAATCTAACTGGACTTAGTTCCTTAGAGAAGAGAAACGTTATAGAACAATGTGGCTGAAACTCCTTGGTTCACTTGAAGTGAGACTGGATCAAGATTATACTTCTTCCCATTATTTTGTACAAGAAGACAGTTTTATATGTTACCAGAATAGAAAATCATAATGTTTGGTTAATTTAATTGTTCTCATTGAAATGATGGAATTGACTCTACGAAATTTGTGTTCAAGTTCACTTGGAGCACCAATGCACAGGAATACCCTCACTCTCTCAAATTGAATCTTAGTCTCATTTTGTCGGCTTTGACTATTAAATGAAAACTTGCTCTTTTAGTTGCAATAAACTGTCTTTCCATCTTTCATGTTGACCCAAAATGCCAGATTTATTTTCTTATTTTTGGAATTTCTTAGAATGGTGGCCTGCCAAAGATCTGTGAGAACACAGTAGTGATGAGCTGAATCTGCCACTAGATGTCATAACATTTTCAAATAAATGGCTTTAAAGAACATTTTGGTAAAAGCTAGCTTCAAACCTCAGATTTTTTGTTTTTCTTTTTGTGGCATCTATGGAGTAAGTAATAAAGCTCTCATTCATCTTAACACATTTGCCCTATTTATATTTTGGAATTTATGTTGCCTTATCCAGCCCATTGCATTGTGAACTGGTGCTTACAATGCGTGAATGGTACTTTTCGTGATGCAATACTGATCTTGTCTTCACTTAAGGAGATATGAAAACTATTCAGAAGCACAAAACAATATATATTTAATAGGCTTTCCATTATAGAAAGCTAATAAAAATTCCAACATGAATAGATTTTGCTTAGGAAATTTCATTTCCATTTCTCTGGGGAAACATGGGTACTTTATTTTTTATATTCCTTTGTAAATGACTATGAGATTGCACAACTTCTGTGTAGTCGAGAGTTGCTCAGCAATTTTATCAAAAGTTAAAAAAAATACTACCAATTATCATGATCAATGATAAACTTTCCAATATGAACTCCTGATGATCTTTATACTTCACCAAAGAGCTGTACACACATCTGTTTTTCCTCCAACAAATAAAATAAAATAAAAATAAATGTAGGAAAAGGTGATCAGTGAAGCATAGAAGTCTTGCACTTGCATATTTTATGATCCGTGATCACAGCAGGGATAGTAGTTATCTTGTTGCATATCTAAATAATAGGCTTTCAAAGTTCCAAGCTAAATTTAGCCTTATTTTAGACTACGTATGTTCTTTTTTTTATATTTTTTTGAAAAGATTTTTAAAAATTAAAGCTTCTTGTAAAGAACCAATGCCTAGAGCTGGAGAGCTCATTTTCTAGCCAGTGCATACACATGCTATCTTTCTGTCCATTTCTCTGGTATAAGCTAGAAATGTTCAGGTTTGAACATGAAAAAGATCTTCCTTTGGGACTGCTACCTGTCAGATCTATTCCACTTCCGCACTCTTCCTTTGCATAGAGGAGTTTTCTTCTGGAACAGCCAATTCATCCAGCTGGTAAAACCTCCATAATACATGTGCCAAAGCAAGACAACGATTGCTATGTGTGGTTAGTGCCATAAAATTCTTCACACTCACTAATAAAGTTGATTAATTTTCCACTGAGTGAACCCTAGCCTAGGTCAATCCTGGGATCTCCTTGCCCCCTGAGGCTGTTTCTGTGATGCTGAAGTGATCACTTCCTTCCTACAGGGGCCATATCAGGAGAAGCACTAGAGTCTTTCGTTGGTGAGGGGAAAAGTATTTAAGGATGAAAACGTTCATCCATAATAAGGAATGGTTACAGATTAAGGTTTACCAAGGCGCAAAGATGATCATGATTACCATATACACTGGTAGGTGGTACTGTGTCACTGTCATCCTGATAGGACTCATGCCATGAACAGATTGAGGGCTGGATAAACATTTACTGAATTGAGTGATAAGAAGGATCTTTTTTTTTTTTTAAGTTTATTTACTTTGAGACAGAGAGAGAGAGGGAGAGAGGGGGGGGAGAGAGAGAGAGAGAGAGAGAGAGAGAGAGAGAGAGAGGGAGAGAATCCCAAGCAGGTTTCGTGTCACCAATGCAGAGCCTGGCACGGGGCTCAAACTCAACGTACCGTGAGATCATGACCTGAGCTGAAATCAAGAGTCCAACATTTAACCAACTGAGCCATCCAGGTGCTCCACAAGGATTGTTAGAGCATGTGAAAGTTTCTTTGCTACCATCTGAGGTATATGTTCCTGTGGATACAAAATTATGCTGCCTTTTCAACAAGAAAATATCACACTGAGATATAGTCAGGGTGATATGCTTGAGTATCTCCCAAGGTAGTTGAATTCTGATAGTGGTTTGCCATTCATATTCTCTTGCCTAAGTTTATCTTGGTCACTTACATTATTGCAGACCAGGGATCTATGATTTGGGGATATATTCTACATCCAAAAGGGAAAGAAAAAGAGAAAGGGCTCCAAATGAGAGAAAGATGCACTTGCCAGGGAGTATACTATGATTAAAGATGCAAGTCCTGGCTGAGAAACAGACTGAAGTGAAGGTATCTACCACCTGGAAATGAAAACCATGCAGTTCCTCTCTTTATACATTGTTGGTCAACTCTTGAGTATGTAAAGGGCAGAGTTCCATGTGGTCATTATTCTCCCATAGTCAGCTGACCTCTATTGTAGTTACGTGTACTGAGCATGTAGTTACATTACTCTGAACACTTATTTTTCATTGGGGGGAATCTGATGTTTACTTCTGCACTTATGCTCCAGAGAGGAGACTTCAAAAAATTGTGTCTTGGGGCATCTCGGTAGCTCAGTCAGTTAAGTATCTAACTTTGGTTCAGGTCATGATTTCACAGTTTCTGAGTTCAAGCCCCACACTGGGCTCTGTGCTGACAGCTCAGAGCCTGGAGCCTGCTTCAGATTCTGTGTCTCCCTCTCTCTCTCTTCTCCCTTCCCCGATTCATACTTTGTCCCTCTCTTAAAAATAAATAAACATTAAAAAAAAAACCCTGGGGTAATGATATTACCATTCTCTGGGTAATGCTATGAGGTTTATATATATATATTTAGAATAGTACCTGGCACATAGTTACAATAAATATTAGTTATTGCTATTATTATTGTTATTACTTCGGATTTCTGCCTCTAATTCCTTTGAAAAATGGAACAATTTTCTTCAGCCAAGAAATTTTGAAACCTACCTATCTAGACTATTAATATATGAAAATTCTCTTTTCTCCACTCTAAGCATTTTGCCTGCTAAATTGGAACAGCTTCCACAGTTCAGAGCAATGAAGCACTCAGGTCAGTGCTGGGTGAACCCTGATGAATTGTTCTTTGATGAGTTGTCATTTTCCATTCTTAAAAGAGGCATTAAGAATTTATAACAATGTTCTAGTTGCATTATCATTTGGATGGTGTGTTTATGCTAATTTCTACTGTCAATCCTAATTACCAGCAGTTAAATTCATTAAAAAATAATTTTTTTCCAGACTCTTGTCTGATTCACCTTGTGTCCTAGAATATCTCAATTTCCTTTTGGTTCACTTGCCACAATTATCAAATGACTTATTCACCAAATAGTATATATCAGAGGTGCTTTTACTTATTCACCAGGCATTTACTCAGTGCTTCTTGGTACTTTGTGGGTATCCAAACATTTTTCCATATAACCTTAGAGGCCATCTAGTTCAAGAGATCACATATTTTGGAGTTATTTTTGTATGCTCAGTGACAAGAGAGCTAGATTCTTGCTTGGGAATAGCTCATACTGTAGTTGGTGGCTCATTATATAGAACTAATAGTAAAGTCACAAAACTTTCACATTTCAACCTGGTAAGTGAAGTACACAAATATTATTTACTTGTCCAAGATACAAACTGAGTAGCAGTAGGGTTGAGAACAGAATTCAGAAACCCTACTTAAAAAATGCAACATTATCATAATACTACTTTGCCCAGAGCCCCTGCTTCTTGTAAAATGTGCTGTAAATAGTGATTAGCTATTTAGATGGGCTACAAACTAAACTTAGTTTAATGAAAAGAATACTTGTTTGTTGGTTAGGAGTCATGGATAAGAGACTAGGTTTTGTATGAATAAGAAACCTTAATTTTCTTAATCTATAAAATCAGGATTATATGGTTCTGGCCCATATATGCTGGGTTTGGCACCAAATGAACTTACTCTTGAGTAACTCTTGCTTTGCTCATACTCTTTTGTAGGAGGTTAGAATATTTTTTATTTACAAGTAAGAATATTTTATTTTATTAATTAATTAATTAATAGTTTATTATCAAGTTACTTAACATACAGTGTATACGGAATGCTCTTTGTTTTGGGGGTAGATTCCTGTGATTCATCGCTTACATACAATACCCAGTGCTCATTCCAATAAGGGTCTTCCCAATGCCCATCACCCATTTCTTCCCACCTCCCAATCAACTCTGTTTGTTCTCTGTATTTAACAGTCTCTTATGGTTTGCCTCCCTCTCTGTTTGAAACTACTTTTTCCTCTTCCCTTCCCCCAGGGTCTTCTGTTAAGTTTCCCAAGTTCCACATATGAGTGAATAGATGATATCTATTTTTCTTTGACTTATTTTACTTAGCAAAATACCCTTCAGTTCCATCTATGTTGTTGCAAATGGCAGGATTTAATTCTTTCTCCTTGCCAGGTAGTGTTCCATTATATATATAAACCACGGCTTCTTTATATACTCATCAGTTAATGGACATTTGGACTTTTTCTATAATTTGGCTACTATTAAAATCTCTGCTGTAAACATTGGGGTACATGTATCCCTATGAATCAGCACTCCTGTATCCTTTGGATAAATTCCTAGTAGTGCTATTGCTGGGTCATAGGATTGTTCTATTTTTAATTTTTTGAGGAACCTCCATATTGTTTTTCACAGTAGCTGCACCAATTTGCCTTCCCACCAACAGAAAGGATTCCCCTTTCTGTGCATCCTTGTTAATATCTGTTGTTTCCTGTCTTGTGTATTTTAACCATTCTGAGAGGTGTGCAGTAGTATCTCATCATGGTTTTGATTTGTATTTCTCTGATGATGAGTGATGTTGAGCATCTTTTCATATGTCTGTTAGCCATCTGGATGTCTTCTTTGGAAAAGTGTCTATTCATGTCTTCTGCCCATTTCTTCACTGGATTATTTGTTTTTTGAGTATTTAGTTTGGTAAGTTCTTTATAGATTTTGTATACTAACCCCTTATTTGATATGTCATTTGCAAGTCTCTTCTCCCATTCTGTCAGTTGTCTTTTAGTTTTGTTGATTGTTTCCTTTGCAGTGCAGAAGCTTTTTATTTCGATGAGGTCCCATAAGTTCATTTTTGCTTTTATATCCCTTGCTTTGGAGAGGTGTCAAGCAAGAAATTGCTGCAGCTGTGGTCAAAGAAGTTGTTGTTTGTTTTCTCCTCTAGTTTCCTGTCTCACATTTAGGTCTTACATCCATTTTGAATTTATTTTTGTGTACGGTATAAGAAAGTGGTCCAGTTTCATTCTTCTACATGTCACTTTCCAGTTCTCCCAGCACCATTTGCTAAAGAGACTGCCTTTTTTCCATTGGACACTCTTTCCTGCTTTGTCAAAGATTAATTGGCCATGCATTTGTGGGTCCAGTTCTGGGTTCTCTACTATTCCATTGGTCTATGTGTCTCTTCTTGTGCCTATACCATACTGTCTTGGTGATTACAACTCTGTAGTAGAGGCTAAACTCCAGGATTGTGATGCCTCCTGCTTTGGTTTTCTTTTTCAGTGTCACTTTGACTATTTGGGGTCTTTTGTGGTTTCACACAAACTTTGGAGGTAAGGGTTTTAAATTTAGGAATGTCACCTTCATTAGCATATCTTCTCCTAATCTTGTGGAAATTCTTATCATTTTGTAGAAAAACAACATTTTTTTTTACCTGATACGTCTTGTAAGACCTCAATACAGGGTGTTAGATGAGACAAAATAAGCTTATGTAGTGGGAATGAATCTCCATCCATAAACTCAGTCTTTTAAGAGATATCACTGGTACAAAATGGTAATTGTTCTCTAATATTTGTTCTCCCTTTCTCTCAGAAAAAGAGCCCTCCAAATCTTAGCTCATAGCTTCTCAGAATAAAGATTGCATTCTCTTGACTACAGGATGTATCCTTGTGACTATATTCTGGCCAGTGGGACATAAGCACAACCAGTGTGTGAATCTTCAGAAGAGAAGTATCTTTTTCCTTTAGCTTTCCCTCTTCCTTTCCGTAATATGGATATCTGTAAATTTTGACTCAGTTATCCCAACAACACTGGAAACATTTACAGTTCGTATTCTCACTCTGCTAGTGAGGGATTTGAGGCCCAGAGGGGCCAGGTACCTTATCAAAGCCACATAATCCTGATGGAGCCAGGATTTCCACTTAGGAAGTCTGGCTAATGAGACCATGGATGTAAATACTGCCTCTCCTAGGAATTTTTGTTATGACTTTTTCCCTGCTGGGCTGGAGGGGTGACTGTAGTCATCGCTGCGCCTCCCTTTTCATATGCTTTACCAAGATTTCACATATATCACCAAGTTTTCAGAAAGGTCTTTGTTGTCTACTGGTCGTCTTTCTATCATAGGTATGACTGAAATGCCCATTGTGATGAAGGTAAATTTAGAAAAATGTTAACTAAAGCATACAAGACTCTTCATATTTTTAGTCCAAGAAAGGAGAGAAGCCTAGAATACAGATGTTAGACACAGGGGAATAAACATTTCAGAAGTGATGAAACTCTACTTTTCTGCTCCCAGTTGCCCAATGAGTCTTAATTGTATAATGATTTTATAATGAGAAAAACTCATTTTCTTCTCCATTCAAGGAAATGGTGATGTCTACTGCTCCTTTGTCTAGAAAAAATTGTGGGAGAGCTTCATGGGTTTTGTTTTCAAAGCTGAAGTCCAGTGGGATTAAGGCAAGAGGGATTTCTTACAAGTTAAAGGAGACTATTCAAGAGTGAATGAGGAAGAGAGAGAAGACTGTAGATCAGGAAACAAAACTAGAAGTTTATATAGTTTTATAGTTTCTTTTGGTGGAGGAAGTTCAGGGAAAAGTCTGATGGTTTCACACTGCAGATAAAAGATAAAAGATAAAATGATGCGGGAAGTAATTTTTTAACTATAAAAGGACTAAGTTTATCCTGGAGGTTGAAAAGCTGCTGGGCAAAAAGCATGTGTGATGTTCAGTGATAGTCAACCAAGCGATTGCAAATCCACATGGTCTTGCCTGTATTTCCCATCCACCCATGGTCTGAAAGGGACTTTGTACTAAAAAGTCAGTTGTACTTCCTCACCTGTCAGCTTGGTTGCAGACTGTAGTAGTCTGTTGTGTGGATGTTCTTTCTGTCCCTTACTATTGGCCTGAACGTTTGGGACTGCTTGGAGATCATAAGGAATTAGAACCACTGAAATACCTATCTTCCCAACCTGCCTTCCTCTTTCAATCAGATGGCTCTACCTTCCCCATGCCATTATGGTTATGGTGTCCTGGTCAATTCAGAAGACCCATGTAGGATTCAGTTTCCTTGAAGTTTTGTGTGACCATAGATTCCAAAGGCTTATAATTCAGCCTGAGGACATCTTTTCTTTTCAATCCTCATTCTTCCCAAAGTGCTAAGCTTGTAAAAAGAAAGACCAGGTTGCTCAGCCATGAACTTCTTTTGAAACAAACAAACATAGAGCCTACTCTCTCCTTCAAAGCAAAGGAAGGGAAAGAGAATGCAAGGCACACAGTACATTATATCCTGAAATTATCCTGTTCCACACATATCACACATACACATATTTTATCCATAGACTGAGAATAGGCAAATGAGAATCCAGCAAAACAATCAGTCTTCTAAATGTCCATCTGACTCATGGTCATTGAGGGCTTGGGTATTAAGTCTTTCTGCCCTCAGTTGCCCATCGGAGACCTTTGCCATGTGGAACATTTCCAGTTTGTAGGCATTCATGGTGCCAGCTTCTGCTTGCCAGGAAGCCTGTATTCAGTTTCCTCTGGGGTCCCTGAGCTTGGCCCATCTTTATTGTAGTCTTTGTTCCCTGAATTTTAAGAGGCCCATTGCTGGCAAATACCTCACCTTTCATCTTGAACTAGAGGATGGTGATGTCTTTTCAGTTATTTTCCTCCAGCATTACTATTTCTCTTTCTTTTCTCCCCGCAATGCTGGTGTTACCTGCCAACCTGCCTTCCAAAATTCCCTGACATAAAACTCGACTCACAAAGCATTTTATGAAGCATGCAGTGCTCTATAAGTAAGCAATAGTTTTCTGTATTAAAACAATTAAACTTGCTAAAATTTGATTTTTCTTAAGTAGTTGTACTCAATAAAAGAGAGGCAGTTTTAAATGGATGAAGATAAAACAAGCAAATGATTTTGAATCTATTCAAAGGGTTCAGAAATTGATGGCCCTTGTTCTTTTTATACTTTGTACTTTGGAGCTACTTGTGACAAATGGAGTCTAGGGTTCTCTGTGCTTGCATTTTTGGACCTAGTCCCATCAAAAGGATTAGAAAAATCATTTCATTGGATAGTCTAGAAGACTGCCATAACTGCCAGTACAACTGGCAATTGCCAACTGGTTGTCCAATGGGCACTGGTAGCTTATATGAGACTGAACATGAAATGTTTAAACACTAATACCTCTGAGCCACTGAAACAGTGTGTCTGTGCTGTGGGGAGACCTGCTTCCAGCTGTAGTTCCAATCACAGTTATGTTTTCTTCCAAAAAGAATGAGCAGAATCAAATCCTCCCATTATGACAAGGCAGCTAGAGAATGCAGAATGAATCAAATGGCCAGGCTCTGTTATAGGGGTGAATCTTGCAGATCTAAGAATACCCTCATGAGCAACGAAGATGTTAGGAAACTTAAGAACCATTATGTGCCTGATGTTTACTAATAGTGTGCCTGACACATAGTAGGTGCTCAAAATAGGTTAGCTGATCATGAAAATGAGGGATATTAGAAGGAGATTTCCCTTTAGTGATAAGCTGGGTATTAGTATCTGATTATATATACCCCCACCCCTTTAAAACTCCTTAAAACTTCTGTAATGGCTACCATTTTTTTCATATATATGTTGAGATGCATTTCCCATTCCTCAACCAATCATTGTACAAATTCTGTGCATTAGCCATCAACGATCTGCTCTTGGAATAGGTAAACAAATTATAGTATATCCATACATTGGAATGCTACTCAGCAGCAAAAAGCAATGCATTACTGATGCACACTGCTCAAAAACTTTATGTTGACAGTCAGTTGCAAGAATACATACCAATAATTCCACTAACAAGAAATTCAAGAACAGGCAAAAACAATCCATAGTGATAAAATTTAGAACAAATATTAATCACAGTTGATAGCAATTGAATTAGAGGGTCACAAGAGGTTTTTCAGGGGGAGATGATATCTTGATTGAGGTGAGTTACACAGTTGAATATGTTTGTCAAAATTCATTGAAGTACATTTCATGCCCGTAAATTTTACTGAAGACCTCTGCAGTTTACTTTTTATAGATCAGATTATGCTACTTCAGCTCTCAGTGTCTTTGCTCATGTCCTCTACTGGAAATCCCTATATTCTAATTTCTCCCTAACACCTCTCTGCTTGGTAGATGCCTGCTAGTTTATGAAACTCAGAGTCACCCATTTATGAAGCCTTTCCTGACATGTTTTTCTAGCACTGATCTAGCACTGATTTGTCTTTGTGTTTTCTTCAAAAGTTCCTTAACTAGAGGTACCTGGGTCTCTCAGTTGGTTAAGTATCCAACCTCAGCTAAGGTCATGAACTCACAGTTCATGAGTTTGAACCCCGCATCAGGCTCTGTGCTGACAGCTCAGAGCCTGGAGCCTGCTTTGGATTCTGTGTCTCCCTCTCTCTATGCCTTCCCCTGCTCATGCTCTCTCCCTCTCTCTCTCTCTCTCTCTGTCTCTCAAAACTAAATAAACATTATAAAAAAAATAAAAAGTTCCTTAACTGGAAGGTATTGGACATTTAAAAAATATTTTTAATGTTTATTTTTGAGAGAGAGACAGAAAGAGAAAGAGAAAGCACAAGCAAGGGAGGGCACAGAGAGAGGAAGACACAGAATCCAAAGCAGGCTTCAGAACTGTCATCACAGAGCCCAATGCGGGGCTCCAAACCGTATAGTACAAGATCATGACTTGAGCCAAAGTCAGACCCTTAACCGACTAAGCCACCCAGGTGCTCCTTGGACATTTTTATCCATGGCCTCAACATACATTTTCTATAGTTGTTGAATGGTATCCTCAAATTAATCATATAGTAAGATGTCTGTAAATGCTTTTCAGTTGTGGTTTCAGCCATTTTCAGTAAGTTCTTTTCTCAGGAATTTGCTTCACTATCTCATTCAGGTGTGAATTCCCTGCTTTGATTCTTTCTTTCCCTGTACTCTTCTCTCCCCACACTGCCCTTCTTTGGATACTTGGTAGTACAGTGGAAAGATAAAGAGTCACATAGACTTTCAGGAGACTGGCTTTCTTCATGACTTCTATAACCTTAGGAAATTGAGTCAATTTCTCTGAATCTCCATTTTCTCTTATCTGTAATATAATCATATGGTCCAACTCTTGGGGTTATCAGGAAGAAATGCAGACATAGCAAACAGATTCTAGATTAGGACTTGAACATAGTAGGTGCTCCTCCATACATATCAGCCCCTGTGTTCTGCCTGCTGGCCGAATCAGATTATTGCTTTTTACTGATGTGGGCCTTCTGTCTTATTGGGCTTGCTACCTACCTTTGGCATGGTTTTGGTTTCCCTGCCCTTCTTGGTCAGAGAGATATCTTCACCAAGGGCAATCACAGCTTTTCTTTCTTCATGGCTCTTGAGGCAGGTAGGATTATGGAAAGCCTGAGAGCCCTCCAAATATACCTCTGCCAATAATTTTTTAATCTATGTATAGCTCTTATAATAGAGCACTGAGCTCTTCTCTTGAGCTGTATCTTCTGTTTATAGGATAAACATGTCTACTTTCCCAGATACTCACTCAGAGTTTTGCCTCTCTTACTTTTCATGAAGTACCACCTACTGTCCTCTTTGACGATTAAATTTTTCTTGACTACTGAAGGCCATGACAGCTCAGACCAGGCATAGTAAAGGAAAATTCTCTTTCCCAGGGACTAATGTCTTGTCATTTTCATTGTCATTTGAAAAGAATAGTCAAATTTCTAAGGATATTGTTGGCAAGCCACATTATCACCATACTTTTCTAAGTAAGTTGGAGGGATAAGGTATGGTGAGGATGGAGACTCCTAGTGCCAGAAATTCAGGATCTTTGCTGTACAAAAGTTGAGATAAAAATATGATACCCCTTCTCATCATCAGGGAAATACAAATCAAAACCACACTGAGATACCACCTCATGCCAGTCAGAGTGGCTAAAATGAACAAATCAGAAGACTATAGATGCTGACAAGGATATGAAGAAATGGGCACCCTCCTGCACTGTTGGTGGGAATGTAAACAGCTGCTCTGGAAAACAGTGTGGAGGTTCCTCAAAAAATTAACAATAGAACTCCCCTATGACCCAGCAACAGCACTGCTAGGGGTTTACCCAAGGCATACAGGCGTTCTGATGCATAGGGGCACATGTACCCAATGTTCATAGCAAGACTTTCAATAATAGCCAAATCATGGAAAGAGCCTAAATGTCCATCAACTGATGAATGGATCAAGAAGATGTGGTTTATATATATAATGGAGTACTACATGGCAATGAGAAGGAATGAAATCTGGGCATTTGTAGCAATGTGGATGGAACTTCAGGGTGTTATGTTAAGTGAAGTATGTCAGGCAGAGAGGTACAGATACCATATATTTTCACTCATATGTGGAACAGGAGAAACTTAACAGAGCACCATGGGGGAGGGGAAGGGGAAACCCAGTTAAGGAGAGGGAGGGGGGAAAACCACAAGAGACTCTTAAATACTGAGAACAAACTGAAGGTTGATGGGGGGTGAGGAAGAGGGGAAAATGGTGATGGCCATGAAGAAGGACACTTGCGGGGATGAGCACTGGGTGTTATATGGAAACCAACTTGACCATAAACTATATTTTAAAAAAAGAATATGATACCCCTTCTCTGACAAAAATGAAATCTTTCCTTTTAATTAACACCATATATTGTCAGCACTAATATTAAATCATCAAGATAGGCTAACTTTTCAACCAATGAACAGAATGAAGAGAGGGAACACATGTTCATGAGGTTAATGACTGACACTAGTGATCTGGCACACCATTTGTTAAATGAAAGATACAGAAAGACGAAAATTACGTGCAAAAAACTTAGAGGGTGAATATCACATAGAAATATATTTTAAGTAGAAGAAGTAGAAGGTGAAGGGTCCTACAGCATGTTGGCTAGATGAAAGAAAAGCACTCTTGGAAAAGAAGACATGTTAGTAGTTCACCAGTAGAGAGATGTATGTGGAGCAGCCTTGGGGAAGAACAGGAGGAAGAAGTCAAGAAGAGGTGGGCTATCTCTATATACTGGAGATGTACAAAGATAGGAGTCAGAAAAGGAGGAGGTTGACCCATTGCTTTAAGTGAAGACTTCAATTGCCTTTGTAATTATTACAGGACAGTTCAGAGGAATCAGGTAATTGAATCAGCAGCACAACAAGGGCACCACTGAAAGCGCCATTCTGAAAGAGCTTCTTGCCTGGTAGGTCCAGCATCGCGGCCACTCCAGACACTTGGATTTCAAGGTACAACTATCCACTTCTTATGAGCTTGGGTTTTACAAAAACAACACTAAATATGATGAGGTGAGGAGTTGAACCCAGATATATGAATTGTACTTAATTAATATAATACCACAAAATAAGCATAAACATTATTCTCTACATATATGTGTGGAAAACTCTTAATTCCCAGTATTCCCTATAATTCCCTATTATCGATGGCAACTAAAGAATTAGATCCTAAGGGAATGTTCTCTGCTGGATCTATTCTGGGTCTTTTTTCTTTGAAATCTTTGTGTGTGTGATGATCCTCTTCTGTGCTTCTCCAGGTTCTTTATAATGTGTTTTCCCTCCTTGAATCAGGATTGATTGACTAATTGCTGAAACTTCTCAATTGTTTCATTTGCAATTGGTAAAATTCACAGATTTTTTCCAAGCCTTATATCAGTTCTTAATGTGCTGCTTTATGTGTTTAATTGAAGGGCATTTTGGCAACAGCAACAATAATTGGAAATGCTTATTTATTCTACAGACTTACATATGTGTGAACAACTTAATTGTCACAAAAACTCCATGAGGTAGGATGTAGTGCCATCCCAGCTTAATATTGAGACATTTAGGCACAGGGATGTAGAGTGACTTGCTCAGGATCTCTGTGCTGATAGTTAGCAAAGGGGCTTGAGCCTGGGCAGCTTGAATCCATAGCCGATGCCCTTCTCTACTGCCATTTACTGTCTCTCAAAGGCTTCTTTCTTCCTTCTATGTAACTTGGCTATTAGCATTATCTGGAATGGTTTCTGTCTTCTATGTTAGCAAGCAGAAGAATTACACGGGTCATCTTCCATTTTAATAAAAGGTTGGACTTCCAGTCAGACTGATACATGACAAAGCTAACTCTACTATGCAGACTTCTATTTTATTCCTTTTTCCACATGATCAAATGTCTCCTAGCCTGCATTAACTTTGGAAATTAATAAATATATTTTCATTGTAACCTATGTGTCAGTATTCAGCCATCAATATATTTTGCTTTAATATACCTGTAATCCAGAAGAACAGGCCAGGATATAGCCAAAATTTGGTATAGAATATTGGGAGGGAGGATGAGAAGTTGGGAGTGTGCACATCAGGATGTGTGTCCTGAGCAGCTAGGAGAGTGATGATGATACTGTCTTGATGTAGATGGTTAAGGAGGGAGGGATCACGGCTGGGTGGGGAGCTAAGCCTGAATGCTGTCTCATGAGGAATAAAGGGCTAGTGAAGTGAGTTTTGAGCCTGACTTTGAAAGAAAGAGTGAATTTGTACTGTTAGCACCATACAGGGTAATCTGTGTGGATGAGTCTTAGCAAAGTTTGGAGGCAAAAATGACCAAGACACGGGAAATATGTGGCAGTTCCCTTCATTTTCACCAGATATAGCAATCTCTATTATTATGGTTATTGGTTTTTGCCTTCTCAGATAATTTTAACTTATTTTTTAAAATGTTATCATAGCTTTATCTTTATTGTGACCAGATGCGAACAGATTCAAAGCAATTGGGATTGTCTGGAAATGTTAGAGTTGGTGTAAAGCAGACACATCAGTCAGAGGTAGACTGCTTTAGATTATAAACAACAGCAAAACACTTTGCACAAATGACAAAAACAAGAAACAAATAAAAATGCATATAAGAATAAATTGCCAATTTATGTATCTATTAAATATGGTATCATAAAGTTTATTAAGTTGCTTCAAATGCATATTTCCTATAAAATCACTAACTTGTAAGCGAGTGCTATTTATTTTTGGTCATTAATTCACTCGTCTATGAGATATAAGAGCCTCATAAAGCACTAGAGTTACAAGGACCTGAGAAATAGTTGAATATAAGCCTTGCGTTTTGCAAATGACAAAGCGGTGGCTCAAAGAGATAAAGTGATCTTCCCAAGGTCACATAACTGGTTAGCATCAGAGCTGAAGCTAGAATTCTGATCTTCTGACACTTAGGTCAGAAAATGCTCGTTTTCCTAATATTCTCTGAGGTGGCCTTATGGCAACACTTGGAAAGTCAACCCCTTAGTCTGGCACTAATTGCATCATACATTATACATAAACAGTGTAGTACATTATAAATCATAAGAAGACTTTATGAAACTAAATAAAATATAAACAGGATTAAATTTTTGTTATATGACACATTAGAGAGATTGACATTAGAGGCAAGGATCAAGAATTATGGGGCTGTTTTAGGGAGATCTGAATTTTAAAACATAAAGGAACGTGATATAGCAGTAAGCCAAGGTAGATTCTTCATCAGGAAGTGATGTGATTTTATAATGTTCTAGGAAGATTATTTTATCAGTTATATGGGTATTGACAAAACATCAACTAGAAACTAAGAGAAGGAAACTGATATCAGAGGCTTCTGAGGTGATCCAGAATTGACATAAGATAGTGTACCTTTTCATGATGTTGGCAACTGTGGACCACTCTTCATTTAGTGTTTCAGTCTGTTCAGGATGTTATAACAAAAAACCCATAGACTGTGTGACTTAAGCAACAAAAAAATACTTCTCACACTTTTGGAGGCTGGGAACTCCAAGATACAAGGTATTAGCAGGTTCTGTGTCTGAGAGCCAGACATCTGGTTCACAGCCATCTTCTCACTGTGTGGAAGGGGCATGGGAGCTATCTGGGGTCTCATTAAAAGGACACTAATCCCATTCATGAGGTCATGCTCTTACAACCTAATCAGCCGCGAACGCTCCACCTCCAAATACTATTACCTTCAAGATTAGGTTTCAGCATATGAATTTTGACACAAACATTGAGTCTATTAGCAATTAATGATGGGATGAAATCAATAATGGGGAAAGGTGAAAAATTATCTGTCATAGTTCCCAACCAAGGCTTTGAAATCTATGGAAATTACAAAATGCAGCTACCCTAGCCTTAGCCTTTGGGATTTTTGTCCCAAGTGGATTCTTACTCAAAAGATGATGGTGTATACGAAATGAGAAATAAAAGTTTTTGAGAGCCAATAGGAAAAAACAACTTTTCAAAAAGAAGATGTAGGGATTCTTAAGCTTACAAAAGCAATTTTATTCTTCTTCCTTGAACAGTTGTTTAGTAAGTTAAAACAGTAGACCACTGCTAGATAATGATGAAGCTATGTATTCCTTAGACTCAAACACAACAACCGTAGACTTCTTAATACAAGCAGATAGAAATAAGCACATATTAAAAACACAAAAGGTTATTTGCTTTCAAGTGCATTTATATTTTTATTTCACTTTTTGTCCTTCTCCTCATTTTTCATTCTCTTTCCCAAGTCCTTTGGTACTGTCTTGTTTCCCTTTTATTTATTTATTTAATTAAATAATTTTTTAATGTTTATTTTTCAGAGAGAGAGAGAAAGAGAGAGAGAAACAGAGGACAAGCAGAGGGAGAGGGGGAGGGAGGGAAAGAGAGAGAGAGAGAGTGAGGGAGACAGACACAGTATCCTTAGCAGGCTCTAGGCTCTGAGCTGACAGCACAGAGCCCAACATGGGGCTAGAACTCATGAACCGCAGGATCATGACCTGAGCTGAAGTCAGACACCTAACTGACTGGGCTACCTAGGCGCCTCTTGTTTCCTGTTTAATACACACCTCTTTCTCCATACTCAGGCTCCTCTCTCCAGACGGAGTCCTCTGGGAGGAAGAGTGGAAAGGGAAACTAATGAATCCAGTCCTCATACCGGAGTGAGAAGACAAGTAGTCATAATCGTGTGCCTTTAGAGAAACTGGGACAGGGTGGGATTTGTTTGTAAGCACAAACTCTGCCTCTTATTTTTCTCATTGTCCTGCTCCACTTCAGTCACCCTGATCTGAAAGTCCTGCCATAAAATGTGGAAGATTCATGGAGGGACTCTTTAATCTTTTAAAGCTTGCCTCTCACTGTTTTGCATGCCCAGAGGATGTGCATCTCAGCCTCTGCCTCGTAAACTCTAAAAGTACAGGCTGAAGATTCACAAATTCACCTCTCCCATCTCTGAATTACAGATTTGTATATCCAAATGCCTGCGCGACTTTGCCACTGATAGATGTAATAAATATCTCACTTTTAACATATTCACAACTGAGTTTACAAATTTTTCCCAAAGACCTCTCTCCCCCACCCAGCCTTCCTCATCTTAGTTACTTGCACTTCCATTCTTAGGGTTTCTTGGGACAAAAACAAAAACAAACAAAAATTCTTAGAGTCATTATTATTGACTAGTTTCTTTCACTCACCTCAGCAAATCCCATTTACGATATCTTCAAAATATATCCTGGCTTCCAGCTATAATGGGCTGGCTTGGAGCTAACTAATCCTCCTGCTGAGAGCAACTAGAAAATCTGGATAAAATACAGAAAAACATCTGCTTGAAGGCATTGTATGGTTTCCAAGGCAGCCAGGATTTGGGAAGTCATGATGTCAGATTAAAGAGAATTGTTGAGACATGAGATTTACCTTCTAAGCCACTTTTGCCTTCGAGGCACTGTAGGCCAGCGATCTGAAAAGCTGAGCAGAAAGCAGTTATGGGAAATCTGGTAGGGTGCTGGGGAGGTAAAAACTGGACTGTGGGGTCTATCAGGTGGATAGTCCCAGATTCTCAGTTGAAAGCCCTAAATGGCAACATACAAGGAATAAGGGCAAAGCAAACAGATCAGGCCTGATAAAGCTTAAGCCCTGAGTGGGTTAATGGTTCTGCTCCTACTCAAAACTTCCCCCTAGAATCTTACGAAAAGCCCTTTCGAGAAAGAAGACATCACCCTTTTGGTCCTCCACAATTTTTCTATAAACTGATCTGAATATATAATATTATATATTTATATAAATATATTAAAAATAAAAATTACCCACAGATGATTCAGATATTGAATTTAAAATAACTTAAAAATTGTGTTCAAGAAAAATTAATGACAAGATGGAAAACTTTGCTGGAAAGCTGAAATCTATAATAAAGAGTAAGTAGAAATTCAAGAACAGAAAATTATATTCTGATGGTGTTTTAATTTCTATCCAACTTAGTTAGCATATAGTGCAGGTGATAATTTTTAAATTTCTTTCTTTCTTTCTTTCTTTCTTTCTTTCTTTCTTTCTCTCTCTGTCTGTCTCTCTCTCTCTCTCTCTCTCTCTCTCTCTCTCTCTCCCTTCCTTACTTCCTGCCTTCCTTCCATGCATCAGAGGCTTTTCAATTTTATTAGTCATCTCAAAGAACACACTGGGTTTTATTGGTTCTTTCTAGAGAAATGGGTTTGTTTGCAACAGGTTGCTATAGATTAACCAAGTAAACCATCCTAGGATTACGTTTTCACATCCAGAAAATGCAGGTTTTAGATTAAATATTTGTTGAACTTTAGCAAGTTGCTGATTTTTGAGTTGTAAAGACAACAAGCATGTGGAGGTGTGTCAAAGACAGGTAGAAATTCAGAAACGAGTTTAGGAGAGAAGTCTGGGTTAGAAAAAAAAAAAAGCTAGGTGGTGACTCTGACTCATCTGCCAAGAGGTGGCAGTTGTTGCCACAAGAGTGCAGGGGATCACCAGAAAAAGAAAGTGAAAAGACAGAAAAAGAAGCATGAAAGAGATAGAAATGCAGATCCAGACAGCTGTGGATTTCCGACCAGCTGTCTTCATCAATCCCAAAGCTTGATCACCACCCATACTGACAAGGCAAAACAAACACCCTTCCTCTGAAAAAACAAAACAGTTTACATTTTTCTAAATAATTTTCTTCTCCTCCTTCTCCTTCTTTACCTTTTCCAATAGAAGGTATATGAGGATATATGTATGTATGAATAAATGACCCTTGCTTCAAAAAAGTAGGATGTTTGAGCAATGTTGCAGAAAGAAACAGATAAACAGATAAAGTGAAAGGCCAAGATTATGCAGTCCTACTCTCCAGATCAATTAATTTAAGCACAAGGAATTGAAATGGCCTGAATTGTAGGTGATTCTAAGGGACATGGTGACAATGGGTATTAGAAAATCTCCACAGCCTTGTGATTTTAAAGCAAGTGTTGGGTTCCTTGGAAGATAAATCAAAACATCTATTAAAGGTATATATTTATCACAACCAAAGTGTTTTCAGGTTCTCTCTATTAGTCATTCACATGTATAGCTCGCCCAAGATTGAGTGCTTTTAATTTCTTGAGCATATTGACCATAAATACTATGTGAGCCTGATGACATGTTAGTCAATGACCTATAATCTCAAATTGAAAACTGTGCTGATCTGGCATGCTGTGTAAGAAATTTTCATCTCCCTGGTATTATCAAAGTCCTGACATGCTTTTAAAAAATTGTTAAAATTAACTACGACATTTGCTTTAGTATACACATTGCCTTATAATTTACAATGTATTTGCCAGGTTGAAAGATTGATTTCAGATAGGTCTAGCTTGTCTGACTGGGGGAAAAATGTCATTCTGTTTTATAGAATAAAACAAGACTCCACAAGACACATTCAGTTAAAATGAAGCAAAATCTGCAGTGTTTGAGAATGGTAATGCCTTGTGTTATCTGGATTTATTGATCAAAATAAAATCAGTGTTCCATCTCAAATCTGCCCGCAGCAGCATGCTCTTTTCAACAGCCCCAATTTTTTTTTTGAAAAGCTTCCCACTGAACTCTCCACCCCCCACCTACCTCTTTTCAGTATAAAAAAGTCTTGCAGAATTGCATACTAACTGGAAGATTAATAAGTTGTTTTCTATAAAGTTAAGGTGGAAGTAAGGCAATAATTAAAAACCCATAGGTAGGGGAGATTTTGAAAGGTACTTTCTTAGCCTCTGAATTTACAAGAAGTTTCTGTTGAACCCAACAGGTTACATTTGAATAAAACCTAATCTTACATGAAAAATTATAGCATAAGAGACTATGGAAAATCCTCTCATATAAAGTCTTAAAATTTTTATTTTGTGTGAGGAGTTATGTACATAGTGTATTGATTTCCAACTCAACTAAACAAGAGAGAAAAATCTATTGCTGAGAACTACTCCAAAACTTAATGTCTAAAACAACTATTTCATTTCTTCTCAAAATTATATGGATCTGGAATTCAGGCAGAGCTAGGCTGGGTGATTTTTCTGTTCCTCATCATCTTGATGGGAATAACTTGGTGGTATTCAGCTGGCAGGTGAACTGGGCTGCAGTTTCCCAGATGTTTTTCTTGCCATCTTGCTGTGGATGGTTGGAAGGCTGGGTGCCCTGAGTCTCCACCTTTTAATGGAAGTAGTTGCAAACAATTTGTGAGTCTTTGAAAGCCCAAACACTGTTTCAGTTTGGGTCTTTTGTGAAGCCAAGATGGGATTAGATATGCAGGCAATTTATTGAGGGTATCTTTATCTGCTAAGGATATAGAGGGAGGGAGCAGAATAGTCAGAGCCCTCATACCACAATGAAGATCTGACATCTATGAAAGGAAAGAGGGAAAGTAGGATTGGGTAGTAACATACTGAAACTTCAATGGAGTCCTGGCAAAGTCTGTCCTTAGCAAAAGTTGCCCATTAGAGGAGTCCCATGGCAGGCAAAAATGAGCTTGATCTAATACTGCATTGTGCTAAGTGAATGCTGGAAGCATCTTGAGAAAAAATATTGCCCAGTGGATCCAAAGGGACAACAGCTAGAGTTAGCAATCAGCCATGCTGCCCACAGTAAGTTCTGCTGAATGGCAATCTAAGACACCTCCATGGGTGCCATATTTACCCAGACAAGCATTGCATAAATAAAACTGGAAAGGTGAAATAGAGTAATAAGTGATTAGGCTTATATGAATAAGTAAACACCAATGTCTGATCCATTTCATAAAGAGTGAATGATCAGAGAAGAAGCACTGTCTTGATTAGAAGGCTTTGAGGGGGTCTGAGTAGTTATGCTTCCTCCCTCAACCAAAAAGAAAACAGCTATAAACTAGCTGCAGGCACCCATGTCTTTGGCCAGGTTTATCTTCTGTGCCATTTCTGATTTATTATTTAATAGTCTTATCTTTTTGTCTTTCAATGGCCGATTGTCCTGGGTTGGAGGCTCTGTCGGGATGCTCGGGGAGTAGTGTGGTCAGTCTTCTGAGGATTTGTAAGGAAAACAATACTGACTGTGAGCCATGCTTTGAGTCATTATGTCAAATCACTAGAACCAGAACAATTCTACTTAAATTACAAATTATTTATGCCCAAAAGAAATGTGGAAATAAAGTTTCTGGGAGCTGGAATGTTAATTTGCTGTTTTGGCTCATCAACTGAAACTGTCCAGATGAGTTCCAGGACTGAAGCTCCTTTTATATTTTTTTTCTGAAACTTCAAGGGAAGGTCAGAAGTGACTAGGATGGACTATCCTCAGATGGATAAGTAGGAACAGAAATTTCTACTTAAGGTCATAATGGGAAGACAGTGAGAATATTTTTTCATCCTTGTCCTGGATTGGAAAGGGATTTCTGTCAATTCTTGAGAATATTAGGCTTTGATGAAGTCATTAGGAGTTGGTGTGCAAGATGTTCATCTAGGCAACCTGTTGATTGATTTATTGATTGAAGTACAGCTGACACACAATGTTACATTAATTTCAGGTGTACAACATAGTGAATTGACTCAATGTCCTTTTTTTAATGTTTATTTATTTTTCAGAGAGAGAGATCGCACACAGGAATGGCAGAGAGAGGGGGAAACAGAGAATCCCTAGCAGGCTCCCAACAGTGTCAGTGCATGGCCTGACTCAGGGCTCAATCCCATGATCTGAGCTGCAATCAAGAGTCAGTTGCAATGCTCAACCAACTGAGCCACACAGGTGCCCCAACAGTATTCAGTGTTCTTATTTGTTTGTTTGTTTGTTTGTTCATTTATCTATCTATTTATTTGTTTGTTGTTTCAACTGGGGAAGGGGCAGAAAGACAGGGAGAGAGAAAAGATCCCAAGCAAGCTCTGCACTGACAACCCAGAGATTAATGCAGAGCTCGATCTCAGCAGCCTCAAATCATGACCTGAGCTGAGTTCCAGAGTCAGATGTTTAACAGATTGAGCCACCCGGGTGTTCTTATTTAAAAAGCAGGTGTCAGGGCCCCAGCCTCAGGGTTTCTGTCTGCAGTAAGTCTGGGGTTAGGTTCAAAGCTTTTTTTCCTGTATTATTATGAAGCCTCACCAGTAAGTCAGGTGAATGCTAAATTTTGCGGTCCGAAGTAAAATAAAGGAAGCAGTTATAAGGATACTGTTCAATATACTGTTCATGTTTACCTATAATCCCACACTTGATTATAGGAATATGCATTGTCAAATTGTTCATTTCAAGAAATACTTCATGAACACTTATGTTGTATTGGGATTTATTCTGGGACATAAGGATATAAAAAAGAATAAGATACCATCTTTTCTTTAAGCAACTCACTATTTGATGGAAGAAATAGGTAAATATACAACACATGTCAAATGTATCATAAATCAAAAAAATGTTTACAGGATAAAAATGCATGGAGGGAATTGATATATTTGGGGGCTTTAATAATGATTTTACAGAGGAAATGATATACAAACTGGATCTCAAAGGATATATAACTGGGCACAAAATGGATTAATCTAGAAAGAATGTTGGCTTATACACAGGCACAGAGGGGTATTTGAGTATCTGTAAGTAGTACAAGTGGAACACAGATAGATGTAAGGGAAAGATGTAGAGATGAGTCTGGAGAGATAGGCAGAAAGTAGGTTTCAAAAGGTCTTATATTCCATGCTAAATATTTTAATTTTTTCATAGTTTCATTTTTATCCATTATGCCAGAAGTATTTTTATGCTTTAGTTGGTCATGGATTCCTCTGGTATAATGTACCCCAAAGATTCACATATTACCACAGTCAAACAATTTTGCATCTAACTCCTGGGGAATCATAACCACGAGAAGCCCTGTTGGACACAAGGCTTACAGAGAGTCACATTGTCAGGTTGATTCTTTAGATGCACTGCTCTGGTTACTATCGGTTTGAGCAGTGGACTGGCCGAGAGAAGGCCGGACCACAGGCAGGGAGATGAGTTAGGACGCAGGGGCAATAGAAATGAAATGGAGAATCAAAAATACCAGAATTAGCGATTGTTTCTAAAAAGAAAGGAAGTTGAAGACTTCTCCCAGTTTCTGTCTAGGCTTTTGATTATATGGAAGTGTTATCCAGTGCAATAGGAAATATGAGAAGAGTTCTTGCTGGAGTCCAGCTCCAGCAGGCCCAGGACTCCCTGAACGATGGACAGTGTCTGCAAAAGGGAGTGAGAGAGTCTTGAGTTTCTTTCTGATCACCAGGCAGGCATCTCTGTACTGATCCGAGAGTCGGCTTTGTTTATGGAAAAAATGTATGGGGCACAAAACAGAAGTGGCAATTGCCTTAGACAATGGTTTCTGATGGCAAATTTTTGGTATGTAAAAATTTCCCAGAACACAGATTGGTAGAAGATCAATAATCTTTACCAATAGTGATTGATTGTAGGTGATTTAGATGCTTATCATATGGGGAAGGAAGGTATCCTTAGCATTCAAATACAAGGCAATGTTTTTAGCATAAGAAAAGCAAAGGTTAGTTCTTTGTGAGCAGGGTTCAATAGCCTGTTTTCTTGAGGGGAAATAAAACAGGTTTCTCAGGAAATGTAATATTTGTTCCCATAAACACAAAAGAAGAAATTCCTATAATTTCCTTCACAAGTTGCAATTAGCATATTTTAGAATAAGGGGACAAGTCACTCCTGATACCAGTCAACAAGGTGCCTTGGAAGTCAGTGCTCAAGCAAAACTAATTGAGTGGGCGGTAGACATTGGTTTCCATCTGACAGCGGGAGCCTTGAAAACCCACCTTACCTCATAAGGAGTTTTTCTCAACTTAGTGAGTTCAGAAAATGGCTTCCAGCAAATTCTCATGGAAAAAGGAGTGCAGGTAATGAGTTTGGTCTTATATACACTAAGTTTGATATGAGAGCTGACGTTTCAGAAACAGTTTATCCATGGGTCTCTTGCTCAGATCAGTGTAGCAGATACAGTTGTTTTCCAACTAATTCTGTAACATGTCATCTCGTTCTTGCTAGTTGATCTCTGGCTTTGTGTCTTCACTCTTCTTGTTGTAGCTTGGAAAGGTGAGACTAACATTCTCAACAGGAATTACCTCCCAGCTTGAATAGTCTGTTCTGATCATAGTGACACCATTCTTCTTGCCAATAATTTGCTTAGGAAGTGACTGGTGATTCAGTTCCGGTCAATGAGAAATAAAGAGATGTTGTCTGGAACCTGCTGGGAGAGTTCTTTAACGCTTATAAGGCCATTGGTGTGTGAGAAAGTGCAGCTTGGAGCAGATGCAACCATTCTGAACCCATGGAGTGAGCTAGCCATCATACTGAGGATGGCTTTTCTATTTGTAGCCAAAATTATCCTAAATTTGGGATTTATCTATTTGTCTCTTTATGTATGTATGTATGTATGTATGCATGTGTGTATCATGGAGAGAATCACACAGCGCAAAATTGCCATCTTAGCCATTCAGTTCAGCAATGTTAAATATAGCTTCGTTGTTGTGAAACAGATCTCCAGAACTTTTCATCTTGCAAATAGGAAATTTTATACTCATTAAACAACAACTCTCCCTCACTTCATCCCCCTCAGTCCCTGGCAGCCACTTTGGGTTTTGTGAGTGAATACGTTGTAACTAACCTCCAAGATAGAATAAAACCTTGTCCAATGAGAATATAACACTGTAAAGACTAATCTGTTTGGAGGAGATAGAGGAAGAGAGGTCTACTAAACAGGTGGAGAAAGATCCCCCAGAGGTAGAAAGAGCTAGTAGCATGCAAGTTTATGAGGCCCGAGAGGAAGGAGCTTTGGAGGATGGGTTAGTTACCATGTTGGGTGCTGCACAAAGGTGTATTCAAGTAATCCCTGAAACTGTCAACAGTTATTTTATAGTTGGGAAGGCATGGGTAGTGTTGGGAAAGCCAGTTTCAGTAGATTGAGGTTAGAAGTCAGAGCTGAAGAAGGAATAGTAATAGAATAGGAGGTTTCGCAGCAGGGGAGAAAGCCACACAATGAAATTCCCACTTATCTAAACTCACCCCTTGAACACCCAGTGATATTTGCCCAGTGTTCAGGGTGTAGAGAGTGCTGCCACAGAGTCTATAACAAAGCAGGAGCTGGAGCTTCAGAGGCCCTGTTTATTCTCCTGCCACCTAAATTACCACATATCCTCCAGAGCAACTTGAACTGTTCGCCAGCTTCGTGAGCTTTGTTTAGCTTCGTGAGCCCTGTGGGTGTATGGGTTTTATACTGACATGAGGGTCTGGGAAGAGGTACTGTTTCTTTGAAAGGGTCAGATTTGCTCAGCGAAGGGGCCTAATTTAAACCCTGTCCCAGTTTCAGGACTGTACACACCTTAGGAGACATATCTGGTCCTTTCTCTACCAGTGCTTTTGGGACAGGCTCATCTGCTTTAAATTTAAAGCAGCTTCTTGATTATTATTTACCCATTTCCCCACATCAGTGGAAAACTTATTAGTATTGTGCAGTAACAAAGGTCACTCTAATCTCCGAAATTTTTTTCTCTGTATCTAAAAAAAATGAACATTCTAATGAAAGGTTGCAATCCGTTTAATTATAACCCCAAGTGGCTGAGCTGCCAGGTTAGTGGGCTAATGGCATTCATCCTCTGAAACTCTATACATTGTAAGAATTTATAGAAGATTCCTGGATAGCCTCAGGGCTAACTTGAAGTGTGACTAGTTTGTAGATTCCCCAGGCTTGATCAAAATGAATTGTTTTTATCTTTTCTTAAAGAGATTAGTGGGTAAAAGTGATCTTAAACATTACAATAATAAATAATAAAAATATACGTATTTCTAAAAAATTATGTTGAAAATAAAATGTGGATGTTGATGAATATCTCATTTTGTCATTTAATTCATATTCATTGAATTAGTCAAGTATCTACTATGTGTAAGACACTGAGGCAATATCCATTGGTACTAGGTAACAAAGCTAAAATATTTTACGAGTGCCTGGGTGGCTCAGTCGGTTAAGCATCCGGCTTTGGTTCAGGTCATTAGCTCAAGGTTTGGGGGTTCGAGCCCCACATCGGGCTCTGTGCTGACAGCTAGCTCAGAGCCTGGAGCCTGCTTCAGATTCTGTATCGTCCTCCTCTCTGACCCTCCCTTGCTCACAGTGTCTCTCTCTGTCTCTCAAAAATAAATAAAATAAATAAAAAAAATTTAAAAACACTAAAATATTTTATTGAGTAAAAAAATCTCTTATTTTTGGACAGCCAATTTTTTATATGCTGAGTTGTTTTAGGTGGGTATAAGAATGATATGTACAGTTAAATGGCTCTACTCTGTTAGAAAATATTTATCTTTCCTCCTCCTATTGCAAATCATTGCTAGTTAACACTGCATATGGATATGAATGATTCTCCTGATTATCAGTTAAAATTCAGAAGGTAAATTCAGAGACCAAAGTATGCTGCACTACTCCATAGAGATTAGAGTATGAATAGGATGATCTTTGAGATATTGTATGAAAGAGATCTTTTGTATATATATGTTGGTTCACATAATGTTTGGTGTTTTCAATGAATAAAATAAGTTTTAAAAGCAACTTGAAGTAGTAAATATCAATTAACTCCCACAAGGATGGTCATATGTTTATAAGTAAAAGTTTTTGGAAAACAAGCTATCTTGGGCTTCTGAATATTTACATGAAAACATTTCAATGTTCTACTAATATATCGGCATTAAATCGAAAGACGGTGACTAAGAACAAAGCTCTTTGTTTTGATTTTGCTGCTTTGCAGTGAGGGTATGTGCTGGAATCCAATCTAAGATATCTGTTTATTCATTGGCCTGATTCCCAAAATGTCTCAAATGGAAAATTGCTTGTTGCCATTTAGCCCCTGTGGATTTTGACAGATTTGAGGATTTAATTACCTACTTGTTCATTTTATGAAATGGTCAGCCGGTGAAGCCAGCTCTGAGCTGATAATCACCGGGGAGGAAAAACGGCTGGTGTTCACCCTGATGATTTTAATTATCTTTGGTAGCTCAAGAAATAGTGATTCTCTTTAAGGTAGTTGTTAACAAGAATTTTTGACAGTAGAAAAGACAGAGAATATATTTCAATGCCTAGAAATGCCGAGATAGAAAAGAGGCTATTCATAAGTGAATGGACTAATGGAGGGAAGACTGTAATTGGATGTTGTCTTGTTCCTCCTCCTTTAAGTTCCCACAATAACCAATTTATTCTAGAAAGGCCTTCTCTGGACTTGAGGCATTATTCTCTTCATTTTTGATGTTGGCAATTTATTAAAAAAATGCCTCAGAAGCAAACACAAACACAAAGCATTTCAAATTAAATAGGCCTGATGGTTGATTTCAACCTATAGGCCGCCAATTTCTACCAATTTCTGCTTCAGAGTTTTCCTTGATACGTAAACAAAAGTGATTTCTTTCTCTTCTAAATTCATATAACAATTATTGTCTGTGCTGTTCATTTTGAAATTAATCATGAACTGCCTCATGACATCTTTCCTATTATGTCTTGAGCTATTGTTTAATATTCTATGGTTCTGAAACTTTTCACTTGCCTTGAGCTTCTAATCAATTGCTAACATCTTTAGTGCAGAAACTGTGTCTTCTATTTCTTTGCATTTCCTCTAGTGCCAAACACACTCTAAACCCTCAGTGAATTAATGTTGGTTTTGTTTCATTTCATAAGACAAAGTATTCCAAATCTATATTCTCCTTTTCTACAAGAGTACTGAAATGACAATCAGATATAATCAGTCGATATTCATGGAATGATGTTTATTTCTCCCTGGAAATGCTGCAGAATTGTAAAAATACTCAGAAACCAACTCACAAGTGTCTCAGAGAAACCCCTCCCGTTTTCTTCTTTCTTCTTTCCTGAACTAAAGTGTGAGCACTGAAGATTAGATGAGCTGATGAAGAGATAAGGCACTATGTTAGGAACTTTATGTAATTCTCACAGTTCCATAGGTAGCAATTACTATCCCCATTTTACAAATGAGAGACTGTGAGGAACAGAAGTAACACAGAGGGTCACACAGCTACCGCTGGAGCTTGGGTTCTAATTCTGGTCTATTTGATTAGCAAAACTGGCTGTTTCTCTTAGCCAAGCAGCTTCTCTCTTGCTTACCCCAGGAAGGCAGGTTGTTATCAATGTTCTAGATGAAGGGGCTCTGAGACGTGGGCAATCTTTTGTAATTAAGATTGTGAAGTAGCTTCAGTTTATCCTTAGCTCCTTCCTGTCTTCTCATCACTGTTCTTCCTTGGCCTCCGTTCCCTCATGCTTCTCCTGGCTATCTGAACCCACACTGCTGCTTCTGAGTCAGACCTTCCCAGGCCAGAGCACCAAACCTAGAATCAAATCTAGGCCTTTACTTTGTTGCATTCTATTAAGACATTAGTTCCTTCTCCCATTTTCTGGTAGGTCAGTTTCCATATACATATCATGGCCACTGATGGGTTAATGTTATTCTTCTAGATAACGTTTAGGAGACAACAGGTATTGTTAGGAATGTTGATGTGGTAGACATAAAGGGGAAGGTTCTCAATTAGGAGTTTCTCATTTCCATCTCAAATCATGTTCTGGGATAGGCTTATCCAAGTTAAATAAAATAAAGACTTTCTTTATGAGATGCTCATTTATATTATTTATTCTTACCAGGTGTGAACTATTTGAAAAAGTACAAAAAGGGCCTCAAAATTTAGATTTGGTTAGGAAGACCCCGAAGAAGTCTATTTCATCTATAACTTCTTGTGTGAGCTCTGTTAACATTCTTCTTTATGAGGTAGTATGTGATTCCACATTGTCCAGCTGAGAAATTCATTTATATGAGCAGATTATATGCCTATACAATATCCAGCAGGTATGGCACTGAGCACATGTAGGGGTATTTTACTTGCTGTCTTCTGAGCGAATTGTCTGTAAAATAAGTGTATGGAAAAGCTCTTACAAAGCAGTATTTTTGAAAAGTGTGCTCCTATAGCAGAATCACAGAGGTGCTTGTTAAAAATCTTAGTTTCTAGATCCAGTGAATCAGAATCTCTAAGATTCTGTATTTAAAAAAAAAAAAAACAATGTTATCTTAGATTGGTAAGGAACTCTTGGGAAATCTTTTGTAATCAAAGCAAATCACTTCCTGGGAAAATGCATTGTTTTTAGTTAATCTTGCTGCTCACAAGCACCAAATGCATTTGAAGACGAAACTATTTCACACCAGAGAGGTATAGTACCAAAAAAAGTCACTGGGTCACCGGATTACTAATATTAAAGAGAATCTACAGAATTTTCTGGGGTGTATTAAATACAAGTGAAGATTCTTTTTGTTTATTTTTTTAAATGTTTATTTTTGAGAGAGTGTAAGTGGGGGAGGGGCAGAGTGAGAGGGGGACAGAGGATTTGAAATGGGTTTTGTGCTGACAGCAGTGAGCCCTGCGTGGGCTCAGACTCAGGACCCTGAGGTCACGACCTGAGCTGAAGTCGGATGCTCAACCCACTGAGCCACCCAGGTGCCCCACAAGCAGAGACTCTTCATGCTACATAAAAGTTCCATAAAGGCGGTTTTTTTTAATCTTCCGATATTTCCCAAAGATTAGCTGAGATTCTGTACAAAGAATGAAGGCGTGTGCTGCTCTCAACTGTGCTATCACTTTAAAATCCCATTTAAAGGTTGTATTATATCCCAAAGTGGTTTTTCCTGTTTTTATGCTCTGTATCCCCTTTCCTAGTTTTTACTGCCATGGAAGGTAGTCCTTTTAGGAAAAGCAGTCATTCTGAATACATTTTTTGAATAAGGACATCATGGTAAGGATTCCATGATGTTTCTGCCTGGGTCTCCTTCTGCTGGACAGTGATTAGTCCCTGAGCCAGGAAGAGTTTGGTCCTGGCATTGTGGCTTTATGAACTGTGCAATCTTGCTAAGCTAGCTTCATCTTGCCATGCTCCAAGTTTGCCATCTATAAAATGATGCTGCGAGGGCTGATTTCTGATGTCCTGTCTAGGTGTACATTTGGGAGAAGAGCAGACGCCACCTTTGCAGGTGTTTTTTGTCTTAGGAGATGTTGATATTCTAAGGAAGCTTCTCTGCCTTCACTGTGAAATAATATGCATATTTCTCCTAAGAGAAGACATAGAAACAAAACGTAAAATGGATCATTTGCATTTAAACTACTTAAGTAAGATAGAAATTACTCATTTACTTAAGTGAGTCAGCATTTCCATGTGGAATCTAGTATGTCATCCTATATTTCCTAAGTTAATCATATCAGGAAAATGGATCTGGAGGTGGGTGGACCAACATTTAGCAAAACAATGTGTTTTTAAAAGACAACAATCCCTTTAATGTGTATGTATGTGCTTGAATTTCTGTTTCCTAACAAAATGGGCTTAGTCAGCATTTCAGATCAAATGAACTAGAAATTAAGAATTGGTGTGCTTTTTATTCTCTACTGATCTCTTCTTACCCCCTCTTCTGTTCTAGAAGAGTGGCCTCAATATTCTTGAATGTACACACCTATTGTTAAAAGGAATTGAGCATGCACTCCCCAAAATGTATTTATATATTTATGTGTTGTGTATACCACACATAGTTAATACCTCAAGGAATAATATGCAGTGAAAAAGAAGTTCATCATTAGAGAAAGTAGATGGAAATCTTTTGATAATTTTAAATTTGGGGGCTGACAAAAGACTTCACATGATTAGATCATTGCAATTTTTATTTACAGCAGGCAAAGAACTCATTTTAAGAATAGACATTTAAAGGGGCACCTGGGTGGCTCAATCAATTGAGCATCCTACTTTAGCTCAGGTCATGATCTCACAGTCTGTGGGTTCAAGCCCCACATCGGGCTCTGTGCTGACAGCTCAGAGCCTGGAGCCTGCTTTAGATTCTGTGTCTCCCTTTCTCTCTGCCCCTCCCCCTCTCACTCTCTGTCTCTGTCTCTCAAAATAAAAATAAAGACAAAAAAAAATTTTTTTAATGCTAAAAAAAAAAAAAAAAGAATAGACATTTAAGGAGTGCCCGGGTGGCTCTGTTGGTTGAATGGCCAACTCTTGATGTTGGCTCAGGTCATGATCTCATGGTTTTTGGGATAGAGTCCTGTGTTGGGCTCTGTGCTGGCAGAGCAGAGCCTGCTTGGGATTCTCTCTCTCTCCCTACCTCTCTCTACCCCTCCTCTGCATGTGCACATGTGTTCTCCCTCTCTTAAATAATGAACATTTATATACAGTTTTACTGTATGTATGTATATATGTTCTTCCTTTCTGCTCTTCCCACCTAGATTAATATCAACTTAATCATTACTAAGAAGATGCACCTGATGATTGGGAGCATGACAGAGAGAAGGGGAAACATACTCCATCCAATCTATAGTAGTTATAGCCTGGCTATTAGTAATAACT
>NC_043701.1:39219526-39247230 GCF_006229205.1 Suricata suricatta | reverse complement strand
AGTTATTACTAATAGCCAGGCTATAACTACTATAGATTGGATGGAGTATGTTTCCCCTTCTCTCTGTCATGCTCCCAATCATCAGGTGCATCTTCTTAGTAATGATTAAGTTGATATTAATCTAGGTGGGAAGAGCAGAAAGGAAGAACATGTCTGTCATGACCAGCTTTCCCTAATCATGAGCTGCTCTGTGAATTTGCATTTGTAGCTTTCCCTTTCTGTAGGGTTTAGGGACTTCTTGATCAGGAAATATTATCTACTGAGACTGAAGCTCTATGATATCTGTCCTTAGCAAGGGCTTTATAGTTAGTTCACCTGCAAATTGCCCTTTTTCTTATAGGGACCATATTCCTTTCTGCAGGGGGGAAAAATGGAATACTATTGAAATAGAATGTGTAATAAGGTTTTTAAATCATGATTAATATAGTTGCCCAACTGCCTGTTTTGACAGTTGAGAGCCACGAATATTTTTCCTTCTGTCTTTTTCAAGTCTCGGTTATTCTCTGGGGCATGTTGTGAAATCTAGAAAACTAAATTTTGCACACTGATGGTGGTTTTGCCCTGAATAAACATGTACAGTCTGCCCACATGTTTTTTTGTGTAGATTCTCTTGGTGATCTCATGGCTGCTTTTTAGTGCCGTACTTAACTTTCTCTAGTGTGAAACATTCTGTCTTCAAATGCATTTGGCACTTGCTAGTAGCAGAGTTAACTGAAAATAGTGCATTTTTCCAGGAGATGATTTGCTTTGATCATGAAAGAACATTTCCTGGGATGTCTCTGAAATAGCTTGAAAAGAAAAATGATTATTGCGAACACAGTTTGATGTCCACCTTTAGATACACACTTCATAAATAATACTGTATACTTAAAACATGCCCAAGGTATATAAACTCAAGAGAATTTATCTTATTTTTAGAACCTGGACATCTTTGGAACTAAATAATATAAGGGAAAAGTGTAAGGGTTTGACATTTTGTAACCATTCCATGCTAAAAATGAGTACTTACAACCCACTATCCAATACTGTCATTTTCAGAAAGGGAGTAGAGGGAACCCTGCCAGGACAAAAATGCTCTGCCGTGTTATCTGCGAGAGAGCCAAGAAGTGAAGTTATACACTCCGTGCTTCTAATTGGACTCATTTATTTAAAATTGATTTTTCATTTAAATTATATAAGGAATGTATTCTTCTTATAAAAAAACTAAATTAAAACGTAAAGTCTCTCCACCCTTCCCACAGACCATCTGCTTCTCCAAATTCTGTCCCCAGACTCTCCCAAAGGATCCATTATTAACTATTATTATGAATTTCTAACACATGCTTCCAGGCATTTTTGACTGATTCTGAAGTACATGTGACAACACATACACACACACACACACACACACACACACACACACACACACACACAGAGGCTGGTGCTCTTAGAACCATATACATCATTTGATAGTGAACTACCCAGCATTCCTGGGGAACTTTCAGGGAGTGAATCGACGCAAAGACAATGTAGGGCATCGTCCACATGGAGATACATTTCATGTACCATGCAGAAGCATTTACTTTCCAATGCTTATTTAATCTCCCAGAGTCATGTCATGCCTCTGGCCATGATTTCTCCTCAGCTTTCCAATGAATTCATGCAACTGTTGCCCAATCCTTTCAGATCATGGTGATGTTTTAACATACCCTTCATGATGTCAAAGCACTTTATTAGTTATCAGTTACTGGGTGAGGCTTTCCTTATTTCTTTTTATATTCTCTGAAAAGCCATAGCACTGTCACTAATAAACTTATAGCAACTGTTATGGATTTAATTTGCTTACTAGTATATAGATAAATGGCCAAAAGATAGTTCATCATATAGCGAATAATGAAAGCTGTACACCTCACTCAGTTTATAGTCATAGACCTGACTGATTCTATATGCATTATGGGGAACTCATTTGTTGGAAGTATGTAGCATTGCCTGCTAAAAAGATACCATCATTGGCTGAGAGCATAGAAAATACTTAGATCATGGAGAAAAATATTTATTTCCTGTTATCTATCTATTGTGTAACAACCAGCACAAATCTTATTGGCATCGAAGAACCAATTTCTAATGCCTAAAATTTCTGGGGTCAGGGATTTGACAGAGTGTCAGTGGCTTGTCTCTGTTCCTTGTGGTCTAGGATAGTAGCTAGAAAGACTGGAAGGCTGAGGCTGATGTAGCAAGAGGCATATTAACTTATATGTGTGGTAGTTGATGCTGGTTGTTGAGTGGGCTGTCAGCCAGAACATCCATAGATGCTCTAGACTGAATGAAGGCATGTGGCCTAGGCATCCTCAGAGCAGAAGCTGATTTCAAGAGTGAGTATTCCAAGAACCAGGTAAGTGCAAATGGCCAGTTTCTCATGGCCTGAGCCTGGAGACTGGGCAGTGTCATTTTCACCTTTCTATTGCTGGAACAGAGACACAGCCCAGGATCCAAGATGGGGAAATAGACCTCATTTCTCTATGGCAAGAAAGTAAAAAAAAAGTGTGGGACTCTTTGTTTTTAAAATTCCATTATGTGTGAACAGTGTACTATAATGAATTGTTTATGGATTTTCCCATCCATTAGACACAAATAATATCTCTAAACAGTGTTATATCTCACCACCTTGCCTCTAAGTAGTATAAAAACAAGCTTCACTTCCTCTCCCCCCATACCTGGTTTCATATTGAATTTTGCTGTTTTGCAATTTCCTTGTTTTACATCACAGTTTTCATTATCAGTTTTCAATTTCAATGTCAATTTATCTTCTTTTCTTTTGCCTATATAGCATTCTATTGAATGGATATCTGGACTTACTTAATCTTCAAGTAAGCTTGTATTTATTTCATATTTAAATGGCAATTATCATGGGCCAAGCACTGTTCTAAGAACTTTATAAATAGCAACTCATTGACTTTTTATAATAACCTGATGACATAGAAACTATTATTATCTCTATTTTACAGATAATGAAACATTCGAACACAGAGGTTAAGTAGCTTGCCTAAAGCCAAACAGCAATGAGTCGTGGGGCCCTGAATTAACCTGAGTCCATCTGACTCCGGCATTTATTCTTTTAATCACCATGCTTTGCTGGCTATTTGTGGATACTAATTTTCCCCCCTGCGTTAGCTAGTATAAGCCATGCTGCAATTGTTAAATTTTTTTTTATCCTTCTAGAAACTTAATTCATATGTAAATATATGTATGTTTTAAAAGGATAATCTTTAATGACAGCCTTATCCACACAGGTGAGCATTTTTTCCGGCAGAGGTGGGTTTCCTGTGAGTTTAATGAAGCTGAAGTTTCAGGACCCCTCACATGCCTGGCTCTTCAAATACCAAGAGTTGTGGAGTATTTTGGTGCCAGGGGAGATCAGGATGCAAACAGAAAGCATTTCTAAGTGAGCATTTCTGGTAATTATCCTAAAGACAACCAACTTAAAAAAGCTCTGGTGTCTCAAGATGCCTACAATTTGTTTGAATTTCTTTTCTCATTATAAATATTCACTTTTGTAACTAATTTTGAATTCACACTGCTGTATTCTTTTTCTTAAAGAAGCGCCCCCCCCCCCCCCCCCGCCCAGATTGGATAAGCTTCTGGTCTTAAAAGGTCTAACTTTGCCTCTGCTTCTGGGATAAATTCCTGTAAGTGAAGTTGCTAAGTCAAAGGTTGGCTCTTTTAAGTGTTGATAATAATGATAATAACTAACACTTATGCAGAGTTTATGTGAATATCAGACACAATTCCAATTACATTCACATACTAATTTATTTCTTACAACATGTTATAAATAAGTATTTTACTATTATTTTCATTTTCAATTGAAGAAACTGAGACACGGCATTGTCCCAATCTGTGAAGACTCACATTTTCACATGGCCTCCTTGAAGGTTTCACCAGTTCTTCTAACACGTTTAAATGAAAGGACTGCATAGTATTGTATAGTTTAATTTTTAAAGAAATGTGATAGTTGATGCATTTTAACTTACATTTCTTGTTATGACAGGCATCAAGTCTATAGCTATGCTTCTTTTTCTGTAAATTGTAACTGGTCTGATTTTTTAGCTCTATTTCTCATTCACAATCCTAGATGCTTGGAGATGTTGGGTACCTGTGAGTCCAGATAGACTCCAGCAGTATTAAAACCAGCCATTAGGTCAACTCTACCATGGCTGATGCACAGATTTTACGGGATGGCTGGCAGTGCAGAGATGCTATGTAAAATTTAATGGCAATCTTCAAGAGTTGTGGCAAATGAAGCCATTAGTTTGAGCATTTTGTTTGGTGTCATCTAGACTCATTCTGAAAGCATAATCCTTACAAAAGAACAGGTTGAAAATACTAAGAGCTGTGGAATGGTATGGCAGCTGCTTGAAAGTGAATAGCAGTTTTTGTCTATTAGGCATTTCTAAGGTGCAAATTCCAAAACATCTTGTTCATTGTGAGATGTGACAAACTAAAGAGAGCTTAAGGAGACCTGAGGTTCAGAAGAGACCTCAGGGTGAGTGTTTAATGTGGAAATTCTCAGTGTAGCCAAAATGACCATTAGAAAATGTGACAGCTGAAATTGCTAATAGCAAATCCAGAGTCCTTTGGAGAAGGACAGGAGTGACTAGTGAAAACTATTACATTTATAAGAGATCATTGGTAAGGAACTTTAGACGATGTATCCCTCAGTCTGAGGGAACTGAGAAGAAGCCTTGTCCTTAAAGAGAGAACCCACAATGAGGTAAGAAGTTAGTGTCACCTCGCCAGGTGGGTGCTGCACAGGCCCCTGCTCTCAGTCAGGGGCCAAATCACTCTGTGCCAAATGCAGCAGATTAAACAGTCCTAGAATTTCCCAAGCAGACACAGGCCTTCCCAAACCTCATGTGCAATTCAGTGCATTTTGTATAGTTACAAAAAGACAGTGGTAGAAGTAACTTAAAAAGCAGTGGTAACAGAATAGTAGAAACAGAGGTAGCAACAGTAGTAATTAAGGCACACAGTTTTATATTACCTAATTGTAATTAAGGGAATACAAAGAGAAATCTACAGCCAGGACAGAGTTGAAGACAGTTGCTTCAAATCTGCCCCTCCCCTCTTTTCTCTTAGCAAGATAGGCCATAATTTATTAACTGAAATATAAATAAACAGATGCTGCCAAAGTCTAAATTATCAGTAAAAAGAAGTGTTTTGCAATCAAAAGTTGTACCAAAGATAATCTTATTTAATGCCGAGTGACTATTTTATTTGTAGTTAGAAGACAGCAGAAATTTGGCATTAGATGAGAATGTACCCTTGTTATTCATAATCTAGTAAGCATCCCATAAAACTTGGGTCGGCTCTCGCTTATTATTATATTAGTTCATAATTCCTTTGTTTACAAAAATTTCCATGTGAAAAAATCATACAGGTAAAGAAGTAAAAACAGCTAGATTATGTGGACCCCCTAAAATTTCAATTTTTTATTTCCTTATGTTGTGGGAGGAGACACAATTATCTTTTGAAATAGATAATAATCACAAAAGTAGCAGTTGTAAACCAGACCTTTGAAAAGAGACTGCCTTTCAGATGTGAATATTGCCATGTAACCTAAATTTGACACGGACATTATGAAATATTTTATCATAACTGTAACAGGGTGATGATAAAGACCACCAAATGCCAAACAGAAGTGAGGCAAGATTTTATTTACTGCGGGGCCAAACCTGATCTCCCTGCTGTTAAGCAGCAGAGAATGGCCCCCAAAAAAGGTAGCAGTGAGCTTATATGGACTTTAGCAAGGCATTGAACATCATCTAGTTAACCAATTAAAGTTCACAGCATTTCAGGACCCCCAGTCACATTTTTACAAACAGACAGTAGTTCTGGTGGGACCCTATCAGTTTTAAAGTTCTTAAGAGGGTCTTGAGATTACCAATTACAGTTAGGCACTCCAGGTTCTGTGAGACAGTGATTCTGTGACTTCCCACACGTACGTACGCTTTGTCTGATCAGCTTCAAACAGGGGGGTGGGAGTGCAATTTATGACCTAAGTTGTCTGTTTAGAAAGCAGGCAAATTTACAGGCGAGGTTAGCACCTTCTGATAATTCCAACAGACAGCCACATAGCGGTCACCACGGAGTTAGGATAGTGAACAGAGAGATACATTTGCAAAGCAATCTACAGAAGCCGAAACAGCAAGTTAATGATTTTTCAGTTTTTTTACTCAGTTTGCTAACCTACAATAACAAGTTCATAGGATTCTGGAAATCTTCTCATACTGCATCATCTACTACATGTGTGCCCTGAAAATTAATTTTAGGATTAAAATTATTTAAAGTTTTGGGACTCCTAGGTGGCTCTCAAAAATTGATATAAAAGATAATTTTATTTAACACTGAGTCTCTGACTCTGGATTCAGCTCACGTCATGATCCCAGGGTCATGGGATCAAACCCCGGGTCGGGCTTTGCACTGAGTGCGGAGCCTGTTTGAGATTATTTCTCCCCCTCTCCCACTCTGCCCCTCTCTTGGCTCATGCTCTCTTTATGTAAAACAAAACAAAACAAGAACAACACAACAAAACTATTAAAAGGTTAAGTTATCTGGGCTCTCCTATGCTTGTTGCCAAAGAAGTAAAATCCTAAAATTTTTACCATTAAAACTATTTCCCAATATGAAATACTTTAACCTGTCTATAATACTGCTGGAGAATATTAATATTCCCTACCTAATATCTTACAAGTAGCTTCCTAAACTCTTAACTCTTTATGCAAATTATCTTCTATACTACATTTTCCTGAAACCATTCTGTATTTCTTCAAAGTAGTTGTTTATTCATCTCTAATTCAGTTGTGGATTTTATATAATTATAAGTTAAGTTATTATATATCCATTTGGGCTTTAAATGACTTACTATAAGTTGACCCAGGAAAACAATCTCCACATTTTATTTATTTTTTATTTCTTGGTTGAATCTACTCCAATATGGTAAGTAGACAATTCTTTCAGCTTTATTAATATGTATGGCCTTCTCTGGGTGCGTTTAGTTTTTTCAAATTTATGGCGGTAGCTGGCATCAGGAATGGAATAAACAGGTCTGCTTAGCTCTGCAGAAAATAAAATAAAGTGTAATTTCATCAACTTTCTTTTTAGTTGTCAGCTCTAAATGCAACTCTCATGTTACAAGGTTAGTGTGAGGCTGACATTAAATCATCATCTGAGGCCATAGCTGAAATACGTTGAATTATGTATTTAAATGTGCTCACACATTATCTCCACATAGAATAAAACAAAGTAATCAGATTTCCATTTTATTTCTCTGCCAGAACCTACAGTATTATTTTGCACTCGCTGGAGGGAATTTGGCAATGTGTTATTCTCCTCAGGCCTGTTTTCGCAAGATAGCAATTCGACTGAAGTGCGGTGTAAAAGTATTTATTAAAAGCTATTCCCCTCTGGCAGTTGGAAATGAAAGACAATAGGAGTGTGCTGTTTTGCTCTCTGGGAAGGGCTCACATTCTGTGAGTTGATGAAAAAGTTTAGTGTATCACACCCTTAAATAAATATCTATGCTTGCCGCTAGGGAGAAAAGTAGCAAGTTTTCAAAAGTTCTTAAAAAGCTTTAGAGAACTATGTCTAGCACCTTGGAGCAAGGATTAAGGTGATTTAGCTGTGCAGTATTAACCTCTACCTGGAGGCTCCGTCCCTTTCATTGGCCTGTCATCATTTCCCATTCCTGCCTCTGAGCATCTATGACTATCATGTTTGTTGGACATGCATTTACAGTCTCTGCCCACTCGCTTTTGGATTCAGGAATTTGTCCTGCTGACAGAAACAAAATACCAAGGATATCTACAAGTCCTGAGCACGTAGGTGTCCACTGAATTGCAGTCCTCCCTTCCACCCTGCCCCGCCCCCGTGGCATTATGCTGTATTCAAGCCACCTGATTGGTCTTTGGCTTATCTCTCTCTGCCTAGTCCTTCCCTGAGCCCTTGCCCAGTGCTTCCCATAGGAAGAAGCCACTGGGTTGTCTATCCCCTGGCTAGTACCTGAAGGTACTCTGGGAATCTGCTCACTTCACTCAACATGTGCTGTGCTTTTCTGCTGTGGTAGTACATTCGTTAGCCTGGCCTGTGGTGCCTGCCTGAACCTGTAAGGATCCACGTCTGAAACTGACTCCATGAGACAATAGAAGGGCACACATTGCCCAAGGCAGAAGGGACCACCCTTGTAACCCAATCAGGAAAGCCGAGCTAACATCTTCAACATTTCTAAGGGCAGGCCTAAAGATGGAGGCTAAGACGAGTCACACCCTACCTGAGGGTTCTGGGTCTGCTCTGTAATTGGCTAGAGTTACTGTCAATGATGTGATGCTATAATGATTGGACCCCTGTACCTGTGTCCCCATTTCCTGTAACTCCCCCTTCCCAAACTCCTAAAAGGCCATGCCCCGCCATGTTCGGGGCTCGCTCCACGTCGATCCAGTGTGTTGTTGAAGTCTGTGAGCCTGAGTTTAGGCTGGCTGGGCCTAAATTCGTAATAAAGCCCTTTGTTTTTGCATGCGTGCTTCGGCCTCCCTGGCCGTCTCTGGTTTCTGGGGGCGATATTAAAATCTGGGCATAACAAACCCAGTGTGTGTGTGCCCAGTGCTAAGATGGTAAACACCAGGTCGAGAGTCATCTTCAGTAGCTAGCCCTGTACCTGAGTCAGCAGCTCCAGACCTCTCCTGGTTTCCTCCTCCTTACAACCAGTCTGCATTCCTTTGGTTCCCAAATGCCTCTTAGTTGAGCCTGCTCTATGGCAGGCTCAATGAGTTCTTGATGAATAATTCATGCTTGTGTAATGCATCTATTTTGTGGTGGGTTAGCATGCTTGATGGACTAGTAGTTTCAAGATCTACTGAATGCACAGTTAAAACCAACAATTGAAAAAGAGCTCTCATTTAGCATATTTGTAAGCTAATAATTATTGATGTCCCTTCTTTTTCTCTTTTGTGAAAACACTTTTGCTTTATCAAAGCAAAAGTTGCAGCAGACAAAGTTGAACAGGTAACTAAGACTTTGTTCAAGGCTATTGCAATACTGGAGACAGAGCTCAGTCAGAACTCAGCTCCACAGAAACAAAAAGTATAAGGATCTTAAAAAACTGAGGTAACAGGGAGAACACAGACCATTTGTGTTTGTCAGTTGGTTTTAGCCAAAGAAAAAGTAAATGTTCTTATATCTTTGTGATACACATGCTCTTTGATCTTTTGTGATCTTGTATCTTCTTTGTATCTCATACCTTTGGAGGTAGTTTAAGAACTTGGAGCAAAAAAGACCCACTGTGGAAGTCTCTTCCCCTTCCCCAGAAACAGGGAGATAGGGATGCTATCACCCCGAATGCTTACATTGTACAGAGACAGTTCTTTCCTGGGTTTTAAATCATTAAGAGGCTTTTGAAAACATTTACATACCTCTGAAATGGACAGGGAAAGAATTTACAATGAAATGTTTTCTAAAGTAAATGTCCTGAGAAATGGCAAGCCAGGAAAAAAAACTTGTCTAAAGTTAAGACAGTCTTGGTGGCTCCCCCCGCTTCCCCTTACATCTCCTCCCTTCCATCCTACCTCTTTCTTTCCTTCTCTGTTCTTAGTCCTTGTCTCTTACCTCCTTTTTATCCCAAAGGTATTTATTTAACATTATATACTGATTTTTGTCTTCAACTTTATCCTGTCATATCTTGTGATTTTTCAGAGTTGTTTGTGGACTACTTAATAGTGCAAAAGAGAAGCACCTGGGTGGCTCAGTCAGTTAAGCATCTGACTTCAGCTCAGGTCATGATGTCACAGTCCATGAGTTTGAGCCCTGCACCAGGTTCTGTTCTGACAGCTTTTTTTTTTTTAACCGTAGTACTTTAAAAAAAAAGTTTTTTTTAATGTCTTTATTTTTATTGTGAGAAGACAGAGACAGAGAGCAAGCAGGGGAGGGGCAGAGAGAGAGGGAGACACAGAATTTGAAGCAGGCTCCAGGCTCTGAGCTGTCAGCACAGAGCCCTATGCAGGACCCGAACCCATGGACTGTGAGATCATGACCTGAGCCAAAGTTGGATGCTTAACCAACTGAGCCACCCAGGTGCCCCAACTAGTACTTTATAAAAATTTAAATCCAAGTTAGTTAACATATAGTGTAATAATAATTTCAGGGATAGAATTTAGTGATTAATCACTTACATATAACCCCTGGTGCTCATCCCAACAAGTGCCCTCCTTAATGCCCTTCCCCCCTTTAGCCCTTTCCCCCACCCAACACTCCACCACCAACCCTCAGTTTTTTCTATGTATTTGTCTCCCTCTCTATTTTTATCTTATTTTTCCTTCCCTTATATTCATGTTTTGTACTTTAAATTCCACATACAAGTGAAGTCATATGATACTTGTCTTTCTTTACCTGACTTATTTACCTTAGCATAATACACTCTACTTCCATCCATGTAGTTGGCAATGGCAAGATTTCATTCTTTTTGGTTGCTGAGTAATATTACATTGTAAGTGGAGATATATATAAACACACATATGTACATGTGGGTGGAGATATATATACATATACACACACACACACATACACACACACACACACACACCACATCTTCTTTATCCATTTATCAGTCAATGGAAATTTGGGCTCTTTCCCTATTTTGGCTGTTGTTAAGAGTGCTACTATAAACATTCAATTGCTGGGTCATATGGTAGTTCTATTTTTAATTTTTTGAGGAACCTCCACACTGTTTTCTAGAGGAGCTGCACCAGTTTGCATTCCCACCAGAAATGCAAAAGAGATCCTCTTTCTCTGCATCCTCGCCAACATCTGTTGTTGTCTGAGGTGTTAGCCATTCTGACTGATGTGAGGAGGTATCTCATTGTGGTTTTGCTTTGTATTTCCTTGATGATGAATGATGAGCCATTTTTATGTGTCAGTTAGACATCTGGATGTCTTCTTTGGAAAAGTGTCTATTCATTCATGTCTTTTGGCCATTTCTTCACTGGATTGTTTGTTTTTTGGGTGTTGAGTTTGGTAAATTCTTTCTAGATTTTGGATACTAACTCTTTATCTGATATGTCATTTGCACATATCTTCTCCCATTCTGTCAGTTGCCTTTTAGTTTTGCTGATTGTTTCCTTTTCTGTGCAGAAGTTTTCATCTTGAAGAGATCCCAAAAGTTCATTTTTGCTTTTGTTTCCCTTGCCTCTGGAGACGTTTCAAGTAAGACGGTGCTGTAGATGAGGTCAAAGAGATTGTTGTCTGCATTCTCCTCGAGGAGTTTGGTGGCTTCCTGCCTTACATTTATGTCTTTCATCCATTTTGAGTTTATTTTTTTGTATGGAGTAAGAAAGTGGTCCAGGGTCATTTTTCTGCATGTCGTTGTCCCATTTTCCCACCACCATTTCCTGAAGAGACTATTGCTTTTCCGTTGGATATTCTTTAATGCTTTGTCAAAGATTAGTTGGCCATACATTTGTAGATTCGTTTCTGGGTTGTCTATTCCGTTCCATTGGTCTAAATGTCTGTTTTTGTGCCAACTGATGATTACAGCTTTGTAATACATTCTCAAGTCTAAGATTGTGACACCTCCTGCTTTGGTTTTCTTTTTCAAGATTGCTTTGGCTATTTGGAGTCTTTTCTGGTTCCATACAAATTTTAGGATTGTTTCTTCTAGCTTTGTAAAGAATGCTGGTGTTATTTTGATAGAGACTGCATTGCATAAGTGGTTGCTTTGAGTAGTATTGACATTTTAACAGTATTTGTTCTTCCAATCCATGTGCATGGAATGTTTTCCTTTCTTTTTCTTTTTTTTTTTTTTTTGGTGTCTTCTTCAATTTCTTTCATAGACTTTCTATCATATTTACTGTATAGATTTTTCACCTCTTTGGTTAGGTTTATTCCTAGGTATTTTATGCTTTTTGATACAGGACTGAGTCCTTGATTTCTCTTTCTGCTGCTTCATTATTGGTGTATAGAAATGCAACTGATTTATGCATTGATCTTATATCCTGTGACTTTGCTGAATTCATGGATCAGTTCTAGCAGGTTTTTGGTGGAGTCTGTTGGGTTTTCCACATAGAATATGATGTCATCTATGAAGAGTGAAAGTTTGACTTCCTCCTTGCTGATGTAGATGCCTTTTACTTTTTTGTGTTGTCTGATTGCTGAGGCTATGACTTCCCAACACTATGTTGAATAACAGTGGTGCTAGTGGATGTCTTTGTCATGTTCCTGATCTTAGGGGGAAAGCTCTCAGTTTTTCCCCTTTAAGGATGAGATTGGCCATAGGTCTTTTGTATATGGCCTTCATGATCTTGAGGTCTGATTCTTTTATCTCTAGTTTCTTGAGGATTTTAATCAAGAAAAGATGCTTTAATTTTGTCAAATGCTTTCTCTGCATCTATTGAGAAGACCATGTGGTTCTTATCCTTTATTTTATTAATGTGATGTACCACATTGATTGTCTTGTGAATATTGAACCAACCTTGCATCCCAGAAATAAATCTCACTCGATCGTGTTGAATACTTCTTTTCATGAATTTTGGATCCAGCTTGCTAATATCTTGTTGAGAATTTTACATCCATGTTCATCAGGACATTGGACCGTAGTTCTCCTCTTGGAATCAAGGTAATGCTGGCTCATGTCATGTTTTAAGAAAATAGTTATTTCTTAACATGAATAAACTTTATAGATGTGATTATGTTGCAAAACTATCTTCCCAGAGAAAATCACCAAGACTCATGGATTGGGTTTAAGAGCCTCAGAGTCATTTTTTTTCTTTTTTAAAGTTTATTTATTTTGAGAGAGCCTGTGGGGGAGGAGTACAGAGAGAGAGGGAGAAAGAGAATCCCAAGCAGACTCTGCACTGTCAGAGCAGAGCCTGACATGGGGTTGAACTCACTAATGAATAAGGTCATGATATGAGCAGAAATCAAGAGTCCAATGCTTAGCTGACTTGAGCCCCCGAGGCACCCGCAGAGCCCCAAAGTTCTTATACTGCTTTACTTTGAGAATCATTTCTGTAGAACATTTTATTTTCCCTAAATAAAGATATCTAAAACAGCTAAAATGTACCCACATTCACTTATTTGCCCACTCATTAGACAGGTACTGACAATTCTCTGCTGTTTGTCTGTTTCTAATGCCCTCTACTATAACTTGGTTTTTATCCCAGCATTCTTTGTTTCTTGTTCTTCTCAAATATCTCTTGTTCTAATGAAGCTGTGAGTGCCCTCATTGTCTTACAGTCCTGCAGCTTTACTGCCTTCCCTTGTGGACCTGGCACTCCATTTGCTGGCAGCCGTTTCATTTGTATTCAGGTTCCCTAGAGCTGACAATGTTTTCAAATTATGCCCAATTAAATCCCATGCACGACGTTTACCTTGTCTGTTGAAGTTGTCCTTTTAACGTGTATTTTGTAGAGTATCAGTTCACTTATTTATTTGTTTTTGCCCAGTTCTGTAAAATTTCTCCATTGCTTATTAAGTAAAAAACCACTTGCATTTCCCCATGCTTTCAAGTTTTGATCTCTATAATATGAGCTATGAATGAATTGACAAACTCAACCCATTTTTAAATGCTTTAAGAAAAAAAATTTAGTGTTTGTTTTTGAGAGAGAGAGAGACAGAGAGAGCAAGAGCGAGAGAGAGAGCATGAAGCATGAGTGGTAGGGGAGGGACTGAGGCAGAGGGAGACACAGAATTGGAAACAGGCTCCAGGCTCTGAGCTGTCAGCACAGAGCCCGACATGGGGCTTGAATCCACAATCCATGAGATCATGACCTGAGCTGAAGTCAGATGCTTAACTGACAGAGCCATGCAGGTGCTCTTTAAATGCTTTTTTGAAGCTCTAATCCCAAATATTAAATTAATTTTTCTCACTAATACTCAGTCTTCAGAAAAATTGTCTACTCAATGTTAACTTCATGTTATATGAATATACTCCGAATATATCTTGTATGGATTTACTATTCATCTTATGGTTACACTATCCCTTAAATAGTGAATAATGAACAGTAGAAAATATGGAAGATGTAGCTGAAGACACACCTAACTGTTAAAGTAATCTTACGAATGGCTTTGTGAAGCATCCCAATCCTAATTTTTATTCTTTCAGTGCCTATGCACCAGGCACTGTTTTCAGGACTTGGTAACAGGGAACACATGAATAAATCTAGGAAACAGCCTTGGGGAGAGTCCTCTCTAGTCATGTATTGTGGTGGAGTAGACAACACACCAGTAACAAGTTGTGTAGCAACAAGAATATTGTTCATTCTTTCAGGTAACATTTTGTGGGTGACTCATTTTTTAAATCTTTTCAAAGATCTGAAGTAATAGTAAAAAATATGAAATGATTGGAGCTTCCAATGAGAAAGAAACTTGAACTTTTGAAATCCTCATAGAGTACATCATCCACTAGGGTCATCAAGGAATGGAATTTTCTAGAAGTTGGGTGTGTTCTTAGACCACTAAGGATGTTTTATGACTGCATGAATAACTAGTTATTAAGTTAATTCACACTAGAAGTACCTCATGCATTTAATTGAAGAGGTGAAGCCTGAAGGCATTGTTTTTCTAAAGTAAAAAGAACATATTATAATATAATGTTAAGTCTGAGTGAGTATAGTTACCAATTGCTTCATACTATAGCATATTCATAACTCTTGCCACACTCATTTCTTCTATTTCCTGCTAGATATTTTGACTTCTCTCCTTGAACCCCCACTTCAGGCTTTTGATGTTTCATATAATTTCCAAGTTCTGTTGTTATCATTTTTCCCCTTCATTTTCACTTCTGAGGCTCAGTTCCTCTGTTTCCTTTTGATGTAAAGAATAATAATAGGCTGTTGGTTGAATATTTTTCAGTTTTATTAATATGTATTATGCCTTTTGTTGCCTTTTTTTTTCAGTTGTTCCTTGAAATTTATTTTTGTAGCTGCCTTCTGGCAGGCATAGAAAGAGACAACATAGTTACCCAGGCTTTAAGATGAGAACAAGTGGATTGGAGGAACACAGCAATAAAAACATTACTAAATTGGGCCATTAATATTTTTTTCACAATTTATTCCTATTACTCTACAGTATCAAGATGATTAACCGCCATGTTAAAATGGAAAAACGATTTAAAGATAATCATCCTAAATTAGCAGAAATAACATTAACAGAAATGGATCTTTACAGGGAGGTTTGACTCAGAACATGGAATTATTATTAGAAGCAGATTGTCAAGGAAGAGAGCAGCATCTTCTAGAAAAAGAAGAGATTGAAGGGCACATTTGGCCTAGAGGAGGGAAATATTGGGGGTTAATATGATTCATCAGTTGCTGTAGGACACTAGCAGTGTGCTTCATATTTCTTGAAAACAGTTACTGTAAAAAAATTAGATAATAAATGAAAAGTGTGAGGAAGGCATACATCCAAGACAACATTACTGAGAAAATCTTTATAACATCACTGTAGAGATATCTGTATGCATGAAACAAGTAGTGAAGAGAATGTTAGTTAGACTTAAAGTCTGGCTCTGTTTTAAGAACAGTGATGAAGGGGTGCCTGGGTGACTCAGGCAGGTAAGCATCTGACTTCAGCTCGGGTTATGACCTCATGGTTTGTGGGTTTGAGCCCTGCTCTCCCAGGCTTTCCCAGGCTCTCTACCGTCAGCACAGAATATGCTTTGGATTCTCTGTTCTGCTGTCTCTCCCTGCCCTTCTCGTGCTTGTGCTCTTTCTTTCTCTCTCAACAATAAATAAAACATTAACAAAAAAGAGAAACAGTGATGAAAACTGAGGTTCAGCTTTATATGTACTTAAAGTAAATTGGCTTATGTTTTCAGATAATGAAGAAATGTCTTAGGAATACTGTATATTTTGCATTTTTTTCAACATTCCTTGATTCACTCACTCATCTGTTCAGTCATCTGTTCAGTCCTGTGTATATGCCAGATTACTAAAATTAATGGCTCAAGACTAAGACTTTGACAAAATAACAGTAAGCCTCAGGAATGTATTCTAGAATGAATTGGGATTTTCTAAAGGCCGAGTATTCGTTAATAATTCTAGGTATAAGCTGTTTTGAGAACACCTACTCTATTTATTGAAGAAAGTATGATTGGTGTCCTTCATTTTATCATATGCTGCCTTGATGGTTAATTATCTTTATACTTTTATATGTTCTGTTCTTCAATTAAGCTTTAGACCCCTTAAGAAAAGAAATCATATTTTAAACCTCTCTAAATCAAATACTTAGGATATTTTCTGGGATACACTAAAGGTCAACAATTGTTTGTTAAATGAGCAAATCCAAGTTCAGGACACATTGTTGGTTAGGAAACAAGTTGTGACTTTGTCCTTTTTAGAAGTATAGCAATCGTTGATTTGCCTTTTACTCTGATTCATCAGTGGAATTCTAGGGAATGTAAATGTATCTTTGATTATCTAGAAGGTTTGTAACACTGTATTGTAACTGAGGGCAAGGGCCAAAGCACTGTAGCTTAAAAAGAAAAAAAGAGTTTACGTGTTACCTTACTAATTAAATTTGAGTCCTGATTTTATGTCTTTAATAAATCACTGTAGGCAATAGTATAATAAAGTTAAAGGAGATTAGATTGAAGCTTTTAAAACTGTAAACATACCACATTTCCCTGAAGAATTGGGGAGGGATGAAACACTAAAAACAAATGTGTATTTTTAAGGATACAGGTATCTTCTACATTATCTCCAGATTTCACAATTCCTTACCAAGGCATTTTCTCCTAATGTTAATTCATAGGATAGACAATAATGTAAATGGCCTTGAAAATAACAAGAGTAAGATTCTTAAGTAGATAAAATATTCTCATGTTTGCTCCAGTTCAGATACTTTGCTGATAAAAGGGGTGATTTACTATGATATGATTTTCCATCTCTATTAATTTGCACAATAAATGATGTGGCTTTTACAGTTTTGCAGCATTTCATTTATCAGCCAAAGAAGCTAATGAAAGTTTGCCTAAACTCTCCCATATTTAATGGGCAGATTTAAACTTTTCTCATATTAATATAAATTAGATGACTTTTGTCCTTGCCTGGAGTGACAATGTCAGTGTCTGAAGCTTACATCTTTCATGACTGTCAGCTAATTAGAATGCAGGACAGCTTTAAAGTTCACATCTCTAATTCACCATTCTGGATTACATCCACTGTTAGTGTTCCTGTCAATCACTGCAGGGCCTGGAGCTACATTTCCCAAAACCTATGATAAGCATAGTCTCCATGAGAATCAACAGTAGGAGGTAAAAAAAAAAAAAAAAAAAGAAAAAAGAAAAAAGAAAAAAAGAAAAAAAAAGAAAAGAAAAAGAAAGAAATAAAGGAAAAAAAGCCACCTCCTTGTATCTTAAAGTGTTAAATAAATTTGAAAATGGTACCACCGTAAAGTCCTCAACATACCGGCACTGAACAGATACCATCTTTCCTAGAATTGAAAGTTTGTCAAAGAATCACTCTTGCTGTTTCTTGTTTGCCTACATGTGTGGAACTAGGAAATGTGTCTTTTTGGAGAGAAGTCATTTTTTCTGGTGATTTCTCTTGAGTCCTGGGAATATACTGAATCCCTTCCACCCTCCCCTTCACCCCCCCCCTCCCCAGTGTGAGCCAGATTTCTGCCTCTCTGGTCCTGCCTTTCTCAATCCTTGTGAGGAGCGCACGTGCCCCAGATGGGGTACAGTCTTTGGATTGTACCATCTTTCTCCACCCTTCTTCTGTTGACCTCCCTCGAAACTTTTTGCCCTGTATTCTCAGTTTTCCTCACACTTTGATCCTTTCCATTGATTTTTGTTTCCTACCTTCTTATTTGATTTGGATTTATGAGTAAATTAAGGTTGTCAGTGAAGCTCATTTGAAAAGCTTCAACTGGGGATTGCGCATTCTCCCGGCTCCCTGTCTTAGGAACGGGGTCTGTATTTTCTAGACAGTTTTTATTCCAAAATATGGACAGAAATCTTCCTGCCCTCAGGCAATCTCTCTATAACACCCTTCAGTAACCACTGGGTCTATCTTCTTCAGATGCATTAAAAAATTTAATACTTGTCTGTCAGTTTTCCCCTAGATTTAAACTCCCCTCTTCCTATGTGGCTCGGATGTGTAGAGGAAGGACCCATCAAACACGCCAGCCACTCTTCAAGCAATGCTCCCTGCGCCTTGATTCCGCCACTCGTACCCAGAGCTACTCCCTCGACCCCTCTCAACCTCCAGCCTGAATCCATTTCAGAAAACAGAATCCTTGAATCCCAACAGCTTCATTTCTTTCTCCAGTTTCTGTGCCCTTCCTATATAGCATTTTGACATCTTTGAGACTTCTACATTCTCAAAATCTACTACTACTTATTTGGTATTGAAAATGAGTTTCATGGACCAGCAGTGGTGGCATTAGCCTCACTTGGGAGCTGCTTCGGAGTGTTCCGGCCCCTCCCCAACCCTAATCTGCAATCTCACAAGGTCCTCAGGGGTTTTATATGCACATACGAATTTGCAAAGGACTGTTCTAATATTTTCAGATTTTTCTGTTTTTGCTCATCTGCTTTCCTACCTAAGCCTGCATGTCTAGGTCACACATTTCAGTTTGTTCCTCTCCAGCATGCTGATTTGTCTTTATACCCATTGACCAGGCTCCTCCTTGGGTCAATCAAACCGGCCTCTTTTCTACCACTATGCCCAAGCTCTACTGAGTGCCTCCAGCCGAAATGACCATATTGGACTGGGTTCAATGCTTAGTCATGGTTTGTGACCTCAGACAGATCCCAAGACTGCTTAGTGTTCTGTTTCTAAGCACCATTCTTCCATTCTCTGAAACTGTATAGCTCTCCTCTGCAAACTGCTCTCTTTCTCCCTCACTCTCCCTCCCTCTCCCACTTCATATTGGAAAACCCTTACTTCATATTTAGAGTGAACCAGATTCTTCTGCCATGGGCAATCTTAACATCTTACCTGCATGCCTGCAAACATCTGAGGACTTTTCTTTTTCTTTTTTAATATCTAAGGTTTCACCACCATCGTAGTAATTCTAAATACCCGCCACCCCCTCCCCTTTGTGAACAAACTTTTTATTCTGGAATAATTTTACATTTACAGAACAGTTGGAAGGATTGTGCCAAGATTTCTCGTATACCTCTGTAGTGGGTTGGATAGTAACCCCAACAGCATGGCCAAATCATAGCCTCAGTACTTGTGAATGGAGCCTTATTTGGAAATAGGGTCTTTGCAGATATAATTCTCATGAGAAGATATCCTTGTGGATGTAAGGTTGGCTCTATATCCAAGGGCAAGTATCCTTATCCATTGGAAAAAGAGAAGCGAGAAATGAAGGAAGCCATATAAGATTAAAGGACAGTTATAAACCAAGAAACAGTAAAGACTGCCAGAAGCCACCAGAAAGTAGAACAGAGGCACACAGTGGATTCTCCCTCAGAACCTCCAAAAGGAACCAGTCCTTTTGACTCTTTGATTTCAGACTGCTGGCTTTTAGAAATGTGAGAGAATAAACATGAGTTGCTTTAAGTTTGCCCTAATTTGTCCTGGCAGTCACAGAAGCCAATACTGTTCTCCACCTGGCTTCCTCTAATGTTCCATCTTACTTTCCCATCTTACATTTCTCAAAACTAAGAGACTGATGCTCATACAATACTATTAACTAGGCTCTAGTCTCTGTTTAGACTTTGCTAGTTTTTATACTAACATCCTGTTTCTATTCCAGGATCTTATCTAGCATACCATGTTGTACTTAGTTTTCATGTCTCCTTAGTTATCCCTGATCTGAGACAGTTTCTCTTCCTTTGCTTGTTCTTGTTTTTGTTTGTTTTGATTTCTTGTCATTGTTGTTTTTAATGGCCTTGACAGTTCTGAGGAATACCAGTTAATTATTTTCTAGGATGTCCCTCTGCTTGGGTTTGTCTGATCTTTTTCTCATGGTTAAGCTAGAGTCATGGATTTTGGGGAAGAATGCCACAAAGATGAAGTGCCTTTCTCATCAAATCATATTAAGAGATACAGAAGATCAATGCATCATCAACAGTGATGTTAACATTGATCGCTTGGTTAAGGTCATGCTTGCCAGTTTTCTTTGTTGTGAAGTTATCAATTTTTCCTTTGCCTTTTCCATGAGTCCAAATTCCAGCTTACACTCAAGTGAAGAGGACTGTGTACATGTATTATTTGGAATATTTCTGTAAGGAAAATTTGTCTCTTCTCCCTCATTTATTTGTGTATTCAATCATTTATTCTTATCAGTGCAGATTCATGCTGAATGAATTTGTAGCTTTTCATGTTATATTTCCCATTCCAAATAAAACCTCTTCTGTCTCTGTCCTTTTTCCCTTCCAGCAATAGCATTTCCCCCAATGTCATTCTCTCCTTTCATTTATTCAACATTAATTAAAAAGCAGACACTCTCTGTATTTTAAGGATAAGATGATGAATAATGTATAGTTCATTTTCTCCAGAAGTTCACAGGCTGGGAAGTTCTGCTATGTGCTGTTTACCTTGCTGTGGTCTGAAGATGGAAAGGTATTTTGGCAGCAACCGGAGAAAGACATTAGTAGACTTCTTGACAGTTTCTTACTCTTTCCAGTTTCTTACTTGCATTTACTCCCCAACTCATTTCATTGATTTAAAGATTTTCTTGCACTGCATTCTGTCTTGCCTGGGAGATGACATTATCTGCATAGTTTCTACTTATACTTATACTAATATTCCTTAAGTATCTGTCTCTACAGATCAGGACTCTTTCCAAGAAAATAGAGACAACATTTTATTTGTCTTTGTGTACTCACGGCCAAGCACACAGTAGCTGGTTTTTAAGGCACATTTGCTCAAATAATGAAGGAATACAAACTTGCAAGCATCTTACATCTTTGCTTGTCAGCTTGATGCTACTGTCAAGATATTTTCTATGTGGATATTTTCTATGTCACACAAAAATGTATTGTCTAAATTATCTTAACTTCAGCTTTGATTTTCTTTTTTTACAGAGGAGAAAGCTGTGGTCTAAGGCTTAGACTATAGAAAAGAGCCCTTGGCAGTTACTTGTAGAGACGTTCATGTTAATGATACCATCACTGAATAGTTTAGTTCATGACATGCAGCTGTACACACAGGGACAGGCATGTGACAAGAACTTCCCTTCCCTTGCCATGCCACCAGAGTCCTGGTGTTCTCTCTCCTTTGTCAGTCAGCCTTCTGTGCCGTCATGCCCCTTACCTACTTCTCTACACATTTCTTCCAACTTCCCCACTTTCATCTCCTCCACCAGCTCCCTGATTCTCAAATCTGGAATTACCTCAATACATTCTATTTGTAGGAAAGTCTTACACTTTCATCTCTAATGTTTGTATAATACCTTAGAGTTTTAACAGCACTTTTCTCTACATTTTCATTTGTTCCTACTTCAGAGAGTGATTATTATCCCCAGTTTTCAAATAAGCAAACTGAAATTCACAGAGCTTATTCACAGCTTTCCATAATATTCCCCCAGATAAAAAGTGGTCGAGGTGGGCTACAGTCCTGGTTTGATTTAAAAATTCTATGTACTTCTCCACGCAGAAACCAGGTCCTGAAGCCTGGAAAAGTGGTCTCTAAACTAAAATTACATAGGAATACTTCAGTTATAAAAGCTAATATTTTTTCAGAGCTAGTAGATCAAGTTTTCTCTCTGTACAAGAAATCATTGCAACCAAAATATTCTGATCAGACATAGCTTTTATAGGGCTTGATTTTGTGGTTGGTGAATATTCACAAGTGTGATTAATAAAGCATATAGACGCATAAGTCTCTGTGCTTGTTGCAGGAGAGGAAAATACAGAAGCATTGTCATGCATTTCCTTGTGTCCTCTGTGGCAGAAAAAAATCAACCATGAAATGAAAGTGTTCTTTTTCAATAGAAGTGTCTCTGCATTCCTATTTTTCTTCAGTGCTGTTTTTTTGTTTTGTTTTGTTTAAAATCAACTCAAGATGTTGAATATAAATATAACAGCTCAGGAAATGATGAAAAATACTCATTTTTTAAAACACATCCTGATCTCCAATGAAATTAGAGGTTTCAGGAATAACCAAACCAAGACAGGCCTTGCCTTTTTCTTTCTCAGAGCAACTGACGCTAATTCTAGTGGCCCATTTATGTGTTCCTGAACTGTTAGAGAGGATATGGGTGAATGTCCCAGCAAAATGGTAGTAAGATGCGTAAGGAGACCCTTTTGATTCCTAAACAGTTTAGCTCACTCACTGAATTACTTACTCCATTCATTACAAGAAAAGAAATGCTGGATCAGCCCAATGGCAGCCTGGTAGATAACCCTAGGTTTTTGGCCACAAATTGTCTTCAGCATGTAGTCTATATGGCTTGCTTTAATTTCAGTAATGTAGAAGTACTTTAGTCTTTTTTTAATGTTTGTTTTTTGAGAGAGAGACAGAGTATGAGCTGGGGGGAGAGAGGGGAGACACAGAATCCTTAGCAGGCTCCAGGCTCTGAGCTGCCAGCACAGATACCATGACCTGAGCCATCCAGGTGCCCCAATCTAGCCTCTTTGAATTTTATTCTGTTTGATTTGTTTTCAGAGAGAGGGAAATTTGCATTCTAATCCTCAGAAACATTTTGTCTGAAAAAAGTTGTATTTTCTGAAATAGGGAATGAACGTGGTTTTTGTTTATTTGTTAAAGTCAATTCTGGTATCTTCACGGGCTTACATTGACTCTAGGCATTTTGTTACATCACACTAGGAGGTCAGGGTTTTGAGTGACTGCCATCCTCAGTGGTCTCTCTTGCGGAAGCGATCCTCCTACTTTGGCTCCCTGAGCAGTCTTCTCGGAAAGCCTACCAAACCATGGTTTTTAGTTGAGCTGTTATTCTTAATTTTAATTTTTTCAAGTCTCACTGCAATGAGTTCATTTAATTTGTAGAACAGAACTCACTATTGAGAGAGCCCATATACTAAAATCTTATCAGGCTTTGCAACTGGTATTTGTAGTAGAATGCTAAAAATGTAAAAGTCACAAGTATTTTAAAATTCCACCCATACACATTGATTATGCAAAATAAATCAAAATAACACTTTCAACAAAACTAATTTTTCAGCCTGCAATATTCTTAAATGCCATCAATTAAAAAGAATGATTTAAACAAATTTAAATAAGTAAACTGAATAAATGCTGCTTAAAGCATGATGTGGTATAATAGAAGGTCCAGCAGTTTTGGACTCAAATTTATGTGGTTTCTAATATCAACATTATCACTTATTGGCTCTGTTTCCTTCAAAAAATTAAATTTATTGGGTGGAGTGGCACCTGGGTGACTCAGTTGTTTGAGTGTCCAACTCTTGAATTTGACTCAGATCATGATTCCAAGGTCGTAAGATCGAGCCCCACATTTGGCTCTGCACTGATTCTCTCTCTCTCACTCTTTCTCTCTTTCTCTGTCTCTCTGTCTCTCTCTCTCTCACTCACTCTGCCCCTTTCCCCTGCTTGTGTGTGCTCTCTCTTTCTTTTTCAAAAAACAAAAATAAAATAAAATTTATGTGAAATGAATTTTACATATAAAAATGAGGGTAATGATGCATATCAGCAATGTTAAGAATAATATATGTAGGGGCACCTAGGGGACTCAGTTGTTAAGCATTTGATTTCTGCTCAGGTCTTGATCTCATGGTACATGGGTTCGAGCTTCACATTGTGCTCTGTGCTGACAGCTCAGAGCCTGGAGCCTGCTTCAGATTCTGTCTTTCTCTCTGTCTGCCCCACCTCCACTCATGCTCTGTCTCTCTCTGTCTCTCAGAAATGAATAAACACTAAAAAAATTTAAAAATATATTTAAAATTCATGACACATCTAAGGCCTCAATACATGTAATTAAATCCCCTTATTTCAGGTTTCTACCTTGTAACTGAAATTGTATTAAGTGACCCTGCCATATGTATCAAGTGAATTCTGAACACCTTTGCCCATAAATATGTTTATAATGTTACAAAGAATAGAAACCTATCAATAGAATGAAGATTTGTCAGGGGATATGAGCATACTAATAGTTGTTATAAGTTCAGCCTGTACTCTAGCATTTCTCAGTTCTAAACACCAAGGACTATACTTAGCAGACAGCAAAACATGATGAGCTACACACATTTTCAAGAGATATTTCAGTCTTTGTCACAAGTGAATTTTTATAGAGAAACAATCTGTTTCCATAGGTATGTTCCCTGGCAGGTGTGGCCTTCCCTATAGGACATTTTAAAGTTAATTTTAATATAAATAGATATTTAAGACAAATAAGTATTTTTTAAAATGATTTGAGCTGATTGCTTTTATTACCTGTTTTGGCCAAAAGACTATTTTCCACTTTTAAATTTAACTTTGTCCTATGAATTTTGATTAGCTGTCAGTGAATTTCTTTCCAGAAAACAAAAACAAAAACAAAACACATGAAGTTAGTGTTTGAGAACATTGTGTATCAATCAGAAAACTAGATGGCCACCATGAGGGTTCCATGTAAAATTTCTATTACTTTATGAATAATAATTCATAATGATTATACGAATTTGTCCACAATTGCTGATGTTGCCAGCACAGCCTTTGTAATTATCACTTTGGGTCACAGAAATTTCAAGACAGGCAATGGAATGTAAACTTTGCTAGAGTCGCAGCTTCTGTCTGATAGGTTCTTAGTGAACGGAGTTTCATAGTAAGTCCTAATTTTGACATGCTTATTTTTACTTTTCTTCAGGTGATATTTTCTCCTAATCATACAATATTTTAAAATTCAGTTTCCATTCCTATAAGTAGTTTTATTTTTCTTTGAACATTTTATGATATCTGATGCAGAGAAGCCTCATTTGAAGAAACTTGAAAGTCTGACTCTCACCTTTCCTGTCTACTCTTCTGTCTTCTCAAGGCTTGTTTTGGGTTCTTCTGGCCCATTTTTCTTTTACCTTTAGATCCATTTCCTGTCCCTGTTTGTTCTTCTTTGATTCTTGGGGAAAACATTATATTTGAATCAAAGCGTTGGAGATAAAGCTCAATTTGTAGATAATTCAGTCTTCTTGTAGTCAAGGGTCAAGGGGATGCACAAAGGATGAAGCAGAATGGTGGCCGTTCACTGATGATGTTGGTCAGGAAGCACACTTGGTCTGCTGACTGACTTACAGTATTGATCCAGAACTGTGTACCTCCTTCTAGAAAGAATTTGACTTTTGCTGAGGGAAAAAGCGTCATCTTACTTTTGTAAATATAGCTTGAGATAGTATTAATCAGCTAGTATTTTTTTCTCACAAGGTACTTAATGGTATACTAGTATTACTCAGGCTTAATTTGAGAAAGTCAAAATGAGTGGTTTAACAACAAATTTAACAATCTTCCTCATCTGTTCCTTTCATCCAACTCCTCAGAAATGCCCAATGGCTTTCTGTTTCCCCATATTCTTTTCTATCTTTCTGATCTCTCCTCCTGGGTAACTCATTACCCCCAGGGTAGCTTCTCAATTTCATACTTTGAGACATCATTGCTGACTCAAGATTTAATATTCCAAGGAGAGTTCTACCCCACTTCCATTTGTTTCAGGTTATTACTCTAATTTCATGCCTGGTGTGTTCGATGACATTCACTATGTTCTTCGTACCCCAAAATATATGCAGCCTCCATCCCTCTTCATCCCCTCGTTGCTATCATCCTAGCCCAAGCCACAATCTCTCCTCCCCTGGATTATTACAGTTACACTGACTAGGTCTCCTTTTATTACACTATCCCCACAACTGTCATTCCCCACACAGCAACCATTATGAGCCTCCTAAAAGATAAGCTGGATCCTGTTACTTCTTTACCCAAAACCCTCCAACATTGTTTCATTTCAGCCTGATAAAGGCAAAAGTCCATACCCTTCATCAACACCATGTACTACTCCTTCTCTTCTCTTCTCTTCTCTTCTCTTCTCTTCTCTTCTCTTCTCTTCTCTTCTCTTCACTCCAGCTCCTTTCTGACACCATGTACTACTCCTTCTCTTCTCTTCTCTTCTCTTCACTCCATCCACAATGATTTATTTTACCTTAACAAGGTGTGCCAGGCACTGCCCTCAAAGTCTGCATCGCTGCCCTGTCTGCCTAGGTGTCTGCAAGACTTATTTCATCACCTCTCTTGGGTTTCTGTGCAAATATCAGTGGGGGCTTCCCAGACAACATGAAGCAAAAATATAGTATTCAGTACACTTCCCTAGCCAAATCCTTGCTTTATTTGACATCACAGAATTTATCACCAAATGATGTACTATATATCTCCCTTTCTTCAGTACCCATTCTCCCCATAGAATGTGGGCTCCACAAGAGCAGGATTATTTGTATGTTTTGTTCACTGATGTATCTACACCCTTTGCACATACAGACATTCAGTGAATATTTATTAAACAGATTGATCAACATATAAATGGCTTTCATGTTAATACTCTGTGTATGTAGTGTTAAATTATCTGCTGGATAAAGGGCGTTAGGTGACATAGTGATGATCAATGAGGAGGAGTCAGGCATTTTTTTTTTTTTTACAAAAGTTTAAATTAGTAGTGACAAAGGGAATCACATTCTTCCAAAATATGGACACATTTTGATCTTGAAAGTTTGTATGAAACATTTAAGGTATAAAGGGTTACATGTTTTGATTTTTAGATAATTTCTAAGGACAACCTTTTTCAACCAAACAACTAGTTACCAAAATAAATGCAGTGTTCCAAGAACTCTAAACTGTTTCTCTATTCATGGTTATTTAGGTCAGTTAAAAGAGCTTCTCAATAACATATATATTTCAGAAATTCCCAGAGGATGGGAATCAGTTTAGTGAGGTATAATTTAACTATTTTCTTAGCTCCTAATGAGAATAAAATATGGGCATTTAGAGGTTGTTCCAGTCCAGAGGGATCACTTGGGAAAGTAATTCTTGGTCCTATGAAATTCCTGAGTGTCAAGAACATACCTGGGTTCGGTGGAGATGATGAAGATGGTGATAGTGATAAAAATAACAGTAGCTAATAGCTGATACTTACTAAAGCTCCCCATATACAGGCACTGTTCTTTTTTTAAAAACAATTTTCATGTCTTTATTATTTTATTTTGAGAGACAGAGACAGTGAGTGAGCAGGGGAGGGGCAGAGAGAGTGGGAGACACAGAATGTGAAGCAGGCTCCAGGCTCTGAGCTGTCAGCACAGAGCCCGACTAGGGGCTCAAACCCACAGACTGTGAGATCATGACCTGAGCTGAAGTCAGACACTTAACCGACTGCACCACCCAGGTGCCCCAATATAGGCACTGTTCCAAGTGGCTGCTTGTATGAGCATGCTTAATCTTTACAACAACCTAATAAAGTAGGCATTATTATTCCCATTTTACAAATGAGGAAACTCAGGTATGAAGAGGTTGAATAAATAGCCAAGGTCACACAAAAAACATAAATGGCAGGTATGGAATTTGAATGCTTGGTTTCAGAACCCTTTCTCTCTTAACCTTTATGCTAACATACTAAGCTCCTGCCTGGAGACTAAGTAGAACTCCAAAAAGTGTGTGTGTGTATGCATGCATATGTGTATGTGTCTGTGGAAGGGTGAACGCACACACACTTATTTGTGCAAGTGTGTGAATGTGCATAAGTGAGTTGCAGATGATGAGACAGTATATTTTTAAATGTTTATTTATTATTTTTGAGGGGGGGGG
>NC_043701.1:39191958-39219426 GCF_006229205.1 Suricata suricatta | reverse complement strand
CTCACACCAGTCAGAGTGGCTAAAATGAACAAATAAAGAGTCTATAGATGCTGGTGAGGGTGTGGAGAGATGGGCACCCTCCTACACTGTTGGTGGCAATGTAAACTGGTGCAGCCACTCTGGAAAACAGAGAAAAACTATCCATAGAATTCCCTTATGACCCAGCAATAGCCCTGCTAGGGATTTACCCAAGAGATACAGAGATGCTGATGCAGAGGAGCACATGTACCCCAATGTTCATAGCAGCACTGTCAACAATAGCCAAAACATGGAAAAAGCCTAAATGTCCATCACCTGATGAGTGGATCAAGAATATGTGGTATATATGCACAATGGCGTACTACATGGCAATGAGAAAGAATAAAATCTGGCCATGTGTAGCAAAGTGGATGGACCTTGAGGGTGTCATGCTAAGCGAAATAAGTCAGGCAGGGAAGGACAGATACCATATGTTTGCACTCATAGGTCTAACAGGAGAACAGGAGGGGAGGGGAAGAGGGAAAGAGAGTTGGAGAGAGAAAGGGATGCAAAACTTGAGAGACTATTGAATGCTGAAAATGAACTGAGGGTTGAAGGGGAAGGGGGGGGGGAAAGAGTTGGTGGGTTGGTGGTGATGGAGGAGGGCACTTATGGGGAAAAGCACTGGGTGTTGTATGGAAACCAATTTGACAATAAACTATTAAATGCTGATTCTTACCCCTAACCCCAGTGATCATGATTCGAGGAGTAGAACCCTGAAATCTGTGTTTTTAATGTAAGAAGACTCCAGGCAATCTTGAGGTAGGTAGTTTCAGAAGCATTCTTTGATAAGTACTTGTCTGGGAGGTGGAAGAGACTTTTCATCCAGATATTACAAAATCCAATAGCAAATACGTCTCAGTGAGATTAGAAACTGAGACATTGTGTTCTTTGAGTTTCTCTAAGGTGCTAATGCAGATTAAATTTTTTTAATGTTTTATTTATTTTTGATACAGAGAGAGACAGAGCATGAGAGGGGAAGGGCAGAGAGAGAAGGAGACACAGAATCTGAAGCAGGCTCCAGGCTCTGAGCTGTCAGCACAGAGCTTGACATGGGGCTTGAACCCACGAACTGAGCCGAAGTTGGAGGCTTAACCGACTGAGCCACCCAGGTGCCCCTTAATGCAGATTAAAGAATATTCTTGTATTATGTATAACTGTATTATTTTCTGATAAAAAGTAAGTGACCAGCGCGTGAGAATTGACTGCAAGCATGTAGGCTCTCCAAAAGAGAATATTTCCCTGGATTTCTGATCAGAGCCTTAAGTCAAGTGAAGTGCCGTATTCTTACAAAGTAGCTTAGACCTCTTGAGCCACTGTCAGTTCTACACCAGGTTATTTATGAAAGCCTTGTTTCTGGAAGGAAAAGGTCCACTGTGTTTCATAGGGTTAAAAGCAAGGACTTGCACCTGCAATTTTTCAAACCAATTCTATATTTCAGAATAACATTTTATGGTACTGATACGGGATGTGGAGACATTTGTGTTATTAGGTGTTGAACGCCCTGGCTGCTGAATCCTCTGCAAAGTCAAGTGAAAGCAGTGAGCATTCTGGGAGGGAAGCCAACAACAAATTGTAGTAATCCAGCCTTGTTTTTATAAAAGCATGAATCAGGAGCTCAGCATCTTGCTGAGACAGCAATCGTCTTAACCTTGTTATACTCCTGAGATAATAATATGAGGTCTTATCAATATGGTTGATATGGCTCTCAAAGGAAAGCCGAGGGTCAAAAATGGCTAAAATTTATCATGGAGCATATTGCTTCATGGGATGTCCAGCTGTAAAATTGTGACTACTTATTAAATCCTCCATGAAGGAAGAAATATATGGTCCACCGCATGCAGGATAAGAGGAGGGGAAGGAAGTGGAATCAAAAGTGAAATAAAACTGGTCAAATGAGGTGAAAGTCTGATATCTTAATTTCCAGCCAGAGGCATCAGTTCTTGAGATTATCCTGTAACAGCGTCTGATTGAGTGGGGATAGTTCCACGCCGTAGATTAGGGGCTCTCAGAGTGCTCATATTTTAAAAGGTGAAATCTTTTCAAAGAGCTTTTGTCTTTGTAATCAAGTCTAAGCTGTGTTCAAGTTATAAGTGACCAGACACTTACTAGCATTTAAATGAGTATACAGAGCAAGACTGCTGGGATCTATAGTATCTAGTTTTTAGATTTGAACTTTATATCTAGCAACTTTCTTAGAAAGAAGTCAAGCCAAGATTTATGCCTAGAAGACAGACCTTTCTTTAGGAGTTATCATTAGCATTCAGTTTCAACACCCCATGCCCTCCAGGATGAAGGACAATATGCGGAGGGTTCAGAAGCCTACGCTTTGAAGTAAGACCTGGACTTGAATCACAACTTTGTCATTTCCAAGTTGTAGACCTTGAGTAAATTACTTAGCCTCTCTGTGCTTTAATTTTATTAGCTACAAAATGCAGGTAATGTTAGTACTTGCCTCATAAAATCTTTGTGAGGATATAATGACATATCATATGCAAAATGCTCTCCGTGTACCTGGTGCATGGTGTGCACTCTACAAATATTAGCATTCAAGAATTTGAATCCTCCTCCCTAAAAAGTTGCACTTCTCTTTTCTGCCTGGGTTCTGAATAATTTTAGAATTTTAGCAAAAATAAAGACACTGGCAAAATATCTCTTTATTCATGGTAGAGAAAGATCGGAGAATGCAGTTTAGTTTGAGAGCCAAATTGGCCAAGTGTATGTAATGCCTAAAATTAGGCAGACTCACCTTACTTCTTTTAGCACTGCCGCTGGGGCCAGCATTCTCAAGGAAAAAGGAAGAGCTAAACATACTCATCCCTATAAGGATTTTCCCCCCAAGCAGAACTGGGCTGAGAATGCACAGATATTCTTTCCAAATTAATCAGAGACATGATTCTGTAGTATCAGGGTCTGAGTGAATAAATGGTCAGGAGAGAGAAGGTATTAGATAAAAAGTCTTCCTCATAGGAATAAAGACTAGGAGAAGATGTTCCCATCTAACAAAATGTTATCATCATCATCAATGATTTCTTTCTATTATAGTTTATTTCATTATTTAATTTGATATTACCTTCTACCTTTATTTTTTCAAATCATACCGTAATATTGCTGCTGTGACAAATTACCACATACTTAGTGGTTGAAACAATACAAATTTATTCTCTTACAGTTCTGGAAACCAGAAGTCCATTGTTAGTCTTTTTGGGCTTAAGTCAAGGTATCTTGACTGATTCCTTATGAAGGCTGTGAGGGACTGATTATTTCTTTGCCTCTTTTAGCTTGTAGAGGCCACCTGCTTGTGGTCCTTTCTGTGCACCATTCCAACTGCTTGCTTCTGTTTTACATCTCCTACCGCTGTCTTTGACCATCTTGTCTCCCTCTTATAAGGTCCCTTGGGATTATACTGTGCCTACTCATACAATCCAGGATATCTCTCATTTCAAGATTCTCAATCACATCTGCAAAGTCTGTGTTACTATATAAAGTAACAAATTCACAGATTTAAAGGATTAGGTTGTGTATGTCTTTGGATAGCCATTATTCAGCTAATTGCAATGAAATATGGATTATCTGAATCTGTCTTGTAGCTATTTTTCATGTTATTTTTTGTAGCATTCTTTTTCAAATTTTCAAAATCAGATCATAAATTCCTTAGGAGTAGATATCAAATATTCCATGTTTTTATATTTATTATCTCACATGTTAAAAGCAAACTAATACTCTAATAGGCACCCAGTAAAGCTACTGGTTTAAATACTTTAAAACTCACAGACTTTAGAATGGAGGCCCGTGTTTGGTTTACTTATGTTAGAAAAAACAAAATCTCAGCTTTGACTTTTGGTTCTACAAATATGCAGACCATGTAAGAAACAATGTACTTGGAGTGAAGCATTAGAATGAAAGTTGTTTCCCAGAATTCTCAGTATTGGGCTGTAGAGAGGCTTTGGGACAGTCAATTAAGTGTTAAGATTTACCAGAAATCTATGGGATTCTGCCACATTATCCTTCCTACAGATAAAGAAGAGAAATAACTGCAATTTTTGTGAGTAGATGTGAAAACTTATGCTGCACAATTTAACCTGCTCTCCCCATTAAACTTTGGAGAGGAGGATTATTATATTATGGGATTGGATCCTGATTTTAGCTGCAGTGGTTGATAAGAAGTGCACCGTGGCTTGAAGTAAATACACACAAAATAATTCCCTCTGTTAGATACAGGTGCATTCCAAATACATGATTGTTCATCACTTAGGGGTTGAATTAGAAAATTATGGGGCCCAGTATGTAATTTTAAGGTATTCAATTTACATTAATAGATATCTAAATGAACCATGGAATTAGCTTTAAAACATATAGCCCAATTCACATGCATTATTTTAAAAGGTAGCAATGTATGTCGTAGCTTTGCATATAATATTTTGTTATATAATTAAGACAAAAAGATGCTAAGTCCTTAGCCCTGCAATTTGCTATTGACCTTTTGCACTTCATCTGTGTTACCTTCACATCCTCTTTTTCTCTCTAGAATGGTAGAATCTGAATTCTGGGGTTAGAAAGGACCCTAGTGGTCATCTTGTCAATTTGGACATTTTTACAACTGAGAACACGATTCTAGAGACATCAGTTAACTTACCTAAGGTCACACAACTATTGGCAGAGCTTTACTTTTATTTATTTGTTTTAATTGTTTTTAACTTTATTTATTTTGGGAGAGAGCGAGCATGCATGAGTGGGGTCTCGCAGGGGAAGGGCAGAGAGAGGGAGAGAGAATCTCAAGCAGGCTCTGCACTGTTAGCATAGAGCCCACCTCTGGGCTTGATCTTCCTCCCTCCATTTAAGCAAAGTAATTTAAAAACTTTCATGTTTATTTATTTTTTGGGAGACAGAGAAAGACAGAGCACGAGTAGGGGAGGGGCAGAGTGAGAGACACACACACACAGAATCCGAACCAAGCTTCAGGCTCCAAGCTGTCAGCAAAGAGCCTGACGTGAGGCTTGAACTCACAAACAATGAGATCATGACCCGTGCCAAAGTCAGATGCTCCACCACCCAGGTGCTCCTAGGCAAAGGAATTTAAGAGCAGAGAGAAACAATAAAATTTTTCAAAGAATAAATGGATGGAAGATAGAGGATTCTGGAAATAATATGGCCAAAAGGAGGCACAATTCTCAGTGGCCTGCTTTCCTAACAGAGTTTATCAACTATTAGAGAAAGAGGAAGAAACACATGTGCCTGCCCTGGGAGATGAAAATAAGCCTGTAGATGAAGGTTTAATTCTGATAGTGCTGGTGGGGACCTTTTCCCTCTGCATGAGAGGATCACCTGAGAATCAAGGTCCCAGGACCTGGAGAAAGGATTATAATAAAGGGACGAGTAAAGAGATACTAGGAAATTGAAAAAGTAGAAAAAGAGAGAGAGAGAAAAACCGGTATGGCAATAGCAGGAACCATATCAGGAATGGATCAAGACGTATGTAAAGTTAAAAGTATTAATTTAGATAGAATGAGAGTTATTTTGTAATAATAAAGTGATTACATGTATGAGGATTCTGAAACACCAAACAAAAGTACTCAAAGATCACATAATAACTAAATACAGAAAGTGGTACCTATAAAATATGCAAGGATAAATTACAAAACTACAGTTATAACACCCATTTTTAGAATAATATATAATAGCGAATTGAGCAATGATGTCAACACATTTTCTTATGTAGAGAGAGCAAAACAAAAAGAAAAATTCTGAAACATATCCCTTGAACATAGAATATACTTTCTATGCCCATGGAAACTTTAAGAAAATGGATTGTGTAATTGACCACAAAACAAATCTTGATAAAATTTTAAAAGCAAAATATTTACAGATTGCTCTCTTTGACCATATTAAACACACACACACCCACGCAACCCCCACACACACCACAAAACACTAGCAGTAATGAATTGTTGAGCCTCTTTTTTCTTCCTTAACACCCAAATAGTAACTAGTTGGAAATTAAGTATTCATTCCTGTTTGGCTCATATATCAAAAGCACATGAAACCTGAAATTACAGAATATCCAGAAAACAGTAAAAAAGAAAAAAAAGATGAATTTTAAAATCTATGGAACATAGGTAAAACTCAGAAAATTTATATTCTTAAATCCCTTTGATGAGTGGTACAGTAAAAGGCAAGCAGAATGAGATATACTTGAAAATCCAAAATAAAGATTTCTCAGCAAAGAAAACATTACCAAAATTGATAACAATGTACATACAGAACTAAAACAGAATACTTACGACCAAAGGAGAAAGGTGATCCTACGAAGAAAAGGCATTATTGAAGCCTGTACATTTCCCCTTCCAATTTTTATTTACATTCTAGTTAGTCAACATACAATGTACTATTGGTTTCAGGAGTAGAATTCAGTGATTCATCACTTACATACAATACCCAGTGCTCATCACAAGTGCCCTCCTTAATGCCCATCACCCACCTAGCCCATCCTCTACCCACCTCCCTCTATCCACCCTCAGCTTGTTCTCACTAAGAGTCTCTTATGGTTTGCTTTCTCCTCCTCTTATTCCCCCCTTCATATATGTTCATCTGTTTTGTTTCCTAAATTCCACATATGAGTGAAATAATATGGTATGTGTCTTTCTCTGACTGACTGACTTCATGAAACCTGTACATTTCTAGCAGAAATGTAGAATTATTGCCAGCACTATGGAGCACTGTGGAAAACAGTTTGGTGGTTCCTCAGATACTTTGCCATAAACCATACGACACAGCAATCCCATCCCCAGGTCTATAGCCCAAAGCATTCAAAGCAAAGACTCAGACAGATACTTGTTGACCAGTGTTCATAGCACCATTATTCAAAATAGCCCCAAAATGGAAACAGCCCAAGTGTCATCAATAGATCAATGGATAAACTAACTGTGGCAGATATATACAGTAGGAAAGTTCTGATACTTGCTACAGTGTGGATGAACCTTCAACACATTATGTGAAGTTAAATAAGCTATCCATAAAAGATATTATATGTTGTATGATTCCACTCATATAAAGTACCCTGAATAGACAAATTCAAAGAGACAGAAAGTAAAATAAAGGTTGCCAGAGGCTGGAGAAAACTTGGGATATGGAGTTATTGCTTAATGGGTTCAGAGTTTCTGTTTGGGGTGATGACAAGTTTATGGAAATAGTGGTGATGGTTGTTAGCGCCACTGAGTTGCACACTTCAAAATGGTTACAGTTATAAATTTTATTTGATCTGTATGTATATTTTACCACACTAAAGAGAGACATGAGCAGATGTTTTCCTGAGTTCTAAATAACTTCAAAAGAACAGATATCTCTCATGTTAATCAATTTACACAATAGTAAAAGATGAAAAGTTCCTCAAATTACTTTTGAAGCCAGTACACCTTTAATTCCCAAATCTGGTAAAGATATTTCAATCTGACATTGCATCAAAAGAAGATTTATTAAGACCACATGGAATTTATACAGAAATTTAAAGGTGATTCAAATATCAAAATCCCATTTAATTTGTTTAAGTAACAAACTAAAGAAGAAAAATAAGGTTATACTTTCAAGAGAAGTTGAGGGGTGCCTGGGTGGCTCAGTCAGTTAAGTGTCTGGCTTTGGCTCAGGTCATGATCTCACGGTTTGTGGGTTCAAGCCCCGAGTTGTGCTCTGTGCTGACAGCTAGCTCAGAGCTTGGAGCCTGCTTCAGATTCTGTGTCTCCCTCTCTCTCTGACCCTCCCCTGCTCACATTGTCTCTCTGCCTCTCAAAAATAAATAAAAAACATTTAAAAAATTTTTTTCAAGAGAAGTTGAAAGCATGTTAGACAAATTTCCTAAGTAAAATAGGAATAGAATGAAATTACTTTTAAAACCTTAAAAACCTTTTTTATTGAAATCAATAATTAGATAAAGATGCTTATTTTTTTTAAGTGTTTATGTATTTTAAGAAAGAGAGTAAGCCCAAGTGGTAGAGGGGCAGATAGGGAGTGAAAATCCAAAGCAGGCTCCATGCTGACAGTGCAGAGCCCAGCATGGGACTTGATCCCATGAACTGTTAGTTCATGACCTAAGGTGAAATCAAGAGTTCGACTCTTAACTGACTGAGCTACTCTGTCTATCCCACAGATAGAGATGCTTATTATTTGCCATTAATACTTAACATTTTTAGAAGTTATAACAAATACTATAACATTAAACCTTTGGTAAAATATTAGAAAAGAAGAGATAACTCTTTTATTATTGACTATAATTACATGTTTAAAAATCCCAAGAATTCTGGCACAAAAATGGTATGAATAAAAAATGTTGTAGATAAATAAATAGAAGGTAAAATATGATAAATGAATAGATTTCTTTAAAGGTTAAGAAGGACTAGAAATAAAAATAGAAAATCCATTAAAATACAAAATACATTTACCAGATACATTTACCAAGAATGGCATATAATTATTATAAATAAAAGTATAAAATCTCTTTGGATTATACAAAATAATATTTTATTCTTTTAAGTTTATTTTTGAGAGAGAGAGAGACAGAGTGCATGCATGTGAGCACATGTGTGAGGAGGGGCAGAGAGAGAGGGAGAGAGAGTCCCAAGCAGGCTTTACACTGTCAGCACAGAGCCTGATGTGCGGCTTGAACCCACAAATTGTGAGATCATGATCTGAGCCAAAATGAAAGGCTGGATGTTTAACCAACTGAGCCACCAAGGTGCCCCCAAATAATATTTTAAAATGAAAAGGATGTAATATTCTTGGATGAGAATATATATTAAAATATCAGTTTTGCTAAAATTAAAATAAAATTTCAATGCAATTTTAATTGGACTCCAAAAGGTTTTATTTTGGCAGGGACTTTATAAATAATCTTACTTATGGAATAAAAAATGTCTGAGAACATCCTTGAAAAATATGAAGAAAAGAATAACTAGGATAGACATCCTAGCTTCTCATTGTTAGAAGTATAATAGTCATTGTGATAAATATAAATGGTATTGCCTTAAAACTAGAAAATTAGATTAAAAAATAAAAATGTGTTAAATGATTCCAGCATATATGGAAGTTTAATATAAGACAAAGTGTTTCAATTTGGTGAGTAAAAGATGGACGCAATGAGTAACATATGAATACTCAACCATTATAATAGATAAAGGAACACAGACTAGAAATAAAGATTTCAAGGCATCTGGGTGGCTCAGTTTGTTAAGCATTGGACTTTGGCTCATTCATGATCTCACGGTTCACAAGTTCGAGCTCTGCGTTAAGCTCTCTGCTGTCAGTGCAGAGCCCACTTCAGATCCTCTGTCCCTCTCTCTTTCTGCCCCTCCCTGGCTTGCTCTCTATCTCTCTCTCTCTCATAAGTCAATAAACATTTAAAGAAAATAAGCATTTTATAGAAAAGAAAATCCAAATGGCCAATGAACATTTAAGAAAAACATTTAAGGGAGGTGCCTGGGTAACTCGGTTTGTTAAGCATATGACTCTTTGTTGTTGTTGTTGTTGTTGTTGTTGTTGTTGTTTTACTACTCAGTGTCTCCCTTTATTGTTTTTTTCTTTATTTTTTAAATTTACATCCAAGTTAATTAGTATATAGTGCAACAATGATTTCAGGAGTAGTTTCCTTAATGCCCCTTACCCATTTAGCCAATCCTCCCTCCCACAACCCCTCCAGCCATCCTCTGTTTGTTCTATATATTTGAGTCTTCTATTTTGTCCCTCTACCCGTTTTTGTATTCTTTTTGCTTCCTTTCCCTTATGTTCATCTGTTTTGTATCTTAATTCCTCATATGACTGAAGTCATATGATATTTGTCTTTCTTTGACTAATTTTACTTAGCATAATACCCTCTAGTTCCATCCACGTTGTTGCAAATGGCAGGATTTCATTCTTTTTGATTACCAAGTAATACTCCATTGTGTATATATACTACATCTTTTTATCCATTTATTCATCGATGGACATTTGGGCTTTTTACCTACTTTAGCTATTGTTGATAGTGCTGCTATAAACATTGGGGTGTATGTGCGCCTTCAAAACAGCATACCTGTATCCCTTGGATAAATACCTAGTAGTGAAATTGCTAGATTGTAGTGTAGTTCTATTTTTAGTTTTCTGAGGGACCTCCATACTGTTTTCCAGAGTGGCCGCACCAGTTTACATTCCCACCAGTGGTGCAAAAGAGATCCTTTTTCTCTGCATCCTTGCCAACATATTATTGCCTGAGTTGTTAATGTTAGCTATTCTGACAGGTGTGAGGTAGTATCTTGTGGTTTTGAGTTGTATTTCCCTGATGATGAGTCATGTTGAGCTTTTTTTCATGTGTCGGTTGGCCATCTGGATGTCTTCTTTGGAAAAGTGTCTATTCATGTATTTTGGCCATTTCTTCACTGGATTATTTGTTTTTTGGTGTTGAGTTGGGTACGTTCCTTATAGATTTTGGATACTAACCTTTTATCTGATATGTCATTTACATATATCTTCTCCCATTTTGTCAGTTGCCTTTTAGTTTTGCTGATTGTTTCCTTCACTGTGCAGAAGCTTTGTATTTTGATGGAGTCCAAATAGTTCATTTTTGCTTTTGTTTCCCTTGCCCCTGGAGATGTGTTGAGTAAGAAATTGCTGCAGCTGAGGTCAAAGAGGTTTTTGCCTGCTTTCTCCTCAAGGATTTTGATGACTTCTGGTCTTATATTTAGGTCTTTCATTCATTTTGAGCTTATTTTTGTGTATGGTGTAAGAAAGTTGTCCAGGTTCATTTTTATGCATGTTGCTGTCCAGTTTTCCTGGCCCCAATTTCTAAAGAGACTGTAGTTTTTCCATTGGATATTCTTTGTTGCTTTGTCAAAGATTAGTTGGTCTATTTCTGGGTTCTCTATTTTGTTCCACTGATCTGAGTGTCTGTTTTTGTGCCAGTACCATACTGTCTTGATGATTACAGCTTTGTAATACAGCTTGAATTCCATGATTGTGATGCCTCCAGCTTTGGTTTTCTTTTTCAAGATTGCTTTGGCTATTGGGGGTCTTTTCTGGTTCCATAAAAATTTTAGGACTGTTTATTCTAGCTCTGTGAAGAATGCTGGTGTTATTTTGATAGGGATTGCATTGAATATGTAGATTTCTTTGGGTAGTATCAACATTTTAATAATATTCATTCTTCCTATCCAAGAACATGAAATATTTTTCCATCTTTTGTGTCTTCTTCAATTTCTTCCATAAACTTTCTATGGTTTTCAGTGTATAGATTTTTCACCTCTTTGATTAATTAAGCATCTGACTCTTGATCTCAGGGTTAGGAGTTCAAGCCCCACGTTGGGCTCTTTGCTGGGGGAAAGCCTACTTTAAAAAAAAAAAAGAAGAAGAAGATGTCCACAATCTCAGATAGAGAAATGCAAGTTAAACCAATTAGTCATATTTGTACCTATTAGATTGGCAAAAATGTGGAATAAAGGATAACAATTATTGCTGGCTATTATTTGAGGAAAAGGTTCCTTCTATATCTTGGGAGATTAAGTAAATTTTGCAGTCTTCTGGGAAAGCAATCTGGTATCATTTGTTAAAATTAAAAATACATGCATTCTTGATCCATAGTCCTACAGAAGAGTTATTGTAATGTAAGTATTTATATAGTATATATATATATATGTATGTATGTATGTATATATGTGTGTATATATATATATTTGATCCTTGAACAGCACGGGGGCCAGGGGTGCCAATCCCCTATGCAGTCAAAAATTCACATGTAACTCTGACTCCTCTGTAATACTACTAATAACCTACTGTTGATGGGAACTTTACCAATAATAGTTGATTAATATATATTTTGTATGTTATATGTATTATATATTATATTCTTAAAATAAGCTAGAGAAGAGAAAATGTGAAGAAAGTCATATGGAAGAGAAAATACATTTACAGTACTGTCCTGTCAAAAATCTGCATATGAGTGGACCCTTGCATTTCAAACCTGTGTTGCTTAAGGGTTAACCATAGTAATAAAATCATCAGCTTATAAAACTGTATGTACAAAAGTTAGGTATTGCAGAATTTCTCAAAGGCAAAAATATTGAAAATTGGAAATATACTAAATGTCTATAAGTAGGGGAAAGCTTTAAATAAACAAGTTTGTCCACACTGTAGAATATTATACTATTATCCATCCATTAAAATTACTAAAAATTAGAACTATACCAGTTGTACTCAAGGCATTTCTAAATGAGAAAAGAGGGGTGTGCGCATATGTTACAATTTTTATAATCAGCCCCAAATTCCTTGTTAATGCAGATGTACGTGTATATGCATGTCTTTGTCTCTGCATGTATAATTACATGAGGCAAGTAAAGCACAGAACTACAAACACAGGGTTGTTAACATAGGTTATCAGGCTGATTCGGAGAAGAGACCATAGATATGAACGGGTTGTAGAGAAATGTTGAAAATCACTTTGGAGGGAAGTAGAAAATTAGCTTTTTCTCTATATATCTTTGTATGTTTCATTATTACCACAAGCAATAATATATTAGTCCGTATTTGAAAAATATAGATAAAAAGAGTCAAATTGAATTGAATATCTGCCTCCCTAAAGATGTGTCCATTCAGAACATGTAAATGTGATGTCATTTGGAAAAACTATCATTGCAGATGAAATTAAATTAAAGATCTCCAGATGAGATCATTCTGGACTAGTGTAGACCCTAAATCCATGACAAGTATTTTTATAAGACAAGGGCAGAAGATCCACAAAGAAGAGAAGACCATGTAAAGGCTGAGGCAGAGACTGGACTGAGGAGCCACAAGCCAAAAAATGCCAGGAGCCACTAGAAGCTGAAAGAAGCAAGGAACAGAATCTCCCCATGAGCTGTTGGAGGGAGTACAACCCTAGAGACACCTTGACTTTGGGCTCTGGCCTCTAGAACTGAGGGAAAAATTTTCCGTTGGTTTAAGCCATTAGGTTTGTGTTAGTTTATTATGACAACCCTGGGAAATAAACACAGAGGTTAAACCTTTATTTCAGTGGAAGTTTTCTGAACATGTAAAAGAAATTAGAGCTGTTGTGGTTTTGGGATGTGGCACTCGGCTTCACTTCCTCCATTTCTGTGTTGCCACGGAAACGCCAGGTGGGCTTGGTGCACAGCTGACACATCACTGATTTAGTCCAGTTTCTTCTGTACAGATAAGAAGAAGCTTGAAGAGTGTTTCCCCCTCCTGGCAAGCCAACCAGACCTTGTGTCCCTTCTTACTTTATCCCTGAGAAGACTTGCAGTCATTGTGAGTTCTTTACCACAGCTGAGCAGAGTCCAGTCAGCTCCTCTCTCCACGTGGAGAACACCATTTTTAAACTTTTCCCCAATGCGTTTCACTGCCACACAATCACTTCTGTAAGGTTTTTAATAACGTTTAATTTTTTTCTATGTTTCCTTTGGAAAGGATTTTGCATAAACCACTTATTTCTTGCTGAAGATCTTTAGATATGGATCATTCACTTGAAATATGTATCCCTTGTGGATTCTTAATTTTGTGTCTCTGATTCATTATATGACAAAACTAAGTTGAGAATTCCCCTCGCATCACTGTGCACAACAAGTCCAAGGGTATAAAAATGCTTCAGAAGGCAGGACACTAGGGATACAGAAAGAATGAGTGCAGCCAGTGTGAAATCAGGGAAGAGGGGAAAAAGGTGCTCAATAAATCCAGGTAAGCCAACATATCTACTACCAGTATGCCAGAGAATTCCTGCAGAATGAGGCAAACATTTTCCTTAAGCTACATTTTTTATTCCTGCCAAATTCCATTTTTATTCCTACCAAAAGGAACTTCCCACCTTCCTCAAAGCAGCCTTACAAGGCAGTTGAGGCTGAAAAGGCTTTGATGAGCTAGATGAGCTGTGGAGATATGAGAAGGACCATTTTTGGGTGACATCATAACCATCATTTCACAAAATTTATATGGGTATCTTATAGTGTTTGAGATCAAGGCATGTTTTGTGTATTGAAGAAGACTTAACTGGCGCTGAAAAAGTAGTTTATAGATCTTGTACTTGATTCTTTAGCAGTCACAACAGGTAGTGGGAAAGTTTTGGAAAGTAGGTTTATAAAAAACATGAGTGGTTACATACTCGCATGGGGCCCATGGAAAGCAAAGGATGAAGAGACAATGCAAAATCAGGATGACCCAAACAGAAATAAATACAAAAATGAATGAGATAGAGCTTTTTCAATTTATCACAACTAAGAGTTTGGATATTTATAATGATAAGGGATACTGATGATATAATTACACTGGGTATATGTGTAGTTTTTGAGATATATATCACATTTGGTAAACAATTTATAATTTTTATTCCATTCCTTGAGGTGGATTCAATCTCTTGTTAGATTTCCTGAGAGCATGAATATGTCCCTAGTATTGCATAGGACATGCTTATACTAAAGAACATTTTAAAAAATTTATCTGAAATTCAAATTTAACTGTGTGTCCTGTGTTTTTATTTGTTAAATCTGGCAAGTAGTGTTCTATTTTAAAGACAGAGGACTTTCCTACTTTTCAGTATCTAAATGAAACTGGTGTCAACCTCACCAATAATTGTGGAAGCCTCAAAGGGTCTTCCAAATTTTTGGCAAATTTATAGGAAACTTATGTTTGCGGGTCTCTCCAGGTCTTTGTGTTTCTTCACTCTTTCATAGTATATCTGTCTCACAACTCCTCAAACTGACATGGTGTTCAGCCCATACATGAGTTTTCATGAACAGCCCTGAACTCTGTAACACATGCATACCAAGAATTTAGTGTTTTGTGATTTGTGGTGATTTGGTGCATCATCATGAGAGGCAGCAACACCACTAAGCTTCGCTTTCCATCTCCTCTTTTATCTACTGTACTCAAATTCCTTCTTCCTAGCAGCCTTTTAATAGCCAGATTCTTCACTGAAACTTTGTTTGGGGTCAGCTTTTTCTTGAGCCTAGATGGTGGGAATTGGGAGGAGAGAATCGCTCACCTTTTACTCTAAAGAATCAAAACATTTTTCCCAAGAAAGTGATTTCCCCTGAGGAGGAATTCTGGTACCAAGTGCAAAAGTAATTAATTTTCTCCATTTATTACACATTTATTATAAGCATAAAAGCAAGTCTACAAGAAAAGTCGGGTTCAGTGTATGGTATAATGGGAAAGTCAGTGTGAATTCATGTCCTTAAAAGACTTATTTTCCAGCTCTATCATTATCATAAATGGCGCAACAGCAGGGGCACTAGTCTGATTCATTACCAACTCTCATGTTCACCCTTAGCACACAAATTCTGATCCCTGGAGGGTAGTTGCCTCTAAGTTTAGTACAAAGACAAAATGAGATGGATACAAAGCAATCTGTTAACCAGAAATCAAAGCTGCCTCTCGAAACATCAGGGGTAGTGCTTCGATGACAAAAGAGCCAGCAAATAATAATAAGAGCAATAATGCTAATGGTTAAATTGGAACAGGTTAAGCCTACAAAAAGCCATACATTCACAGTACTACTCAAAAGAGAAAACAAGAAGTGTGCAAAGAAGTACTTCTAATACAACAAAAGAATTATTCCAACAGGATCTTTAGATCTTTATTGATTTAAGTAAGTAGGAGGGCATTGATATGTGGGATTTAATTCTCTTTGTTTAACATATACTTCTATGTCTGGCACATAAACTTTTTTTGTGTAAGAAAGAAGAACTTAAATATATGAATAACTCAATATAACACAGGATTTCTTTACAAGGTAGACCTTTCTCTTCATATAGAAATGACCAGAAAAGGGGGACGTATTGAATACTAAATGACTTATCAGAATTAATGGCCTTATACAATAATGACTCACAAGGTTACTGAAGCTGATTACAACTATGGCATTAAGGCAATATGCAATGACCATTACAAAACAGGATGTTCCAAAATTATAAATGATCTAACTGTTTTGAGAGGAGAAGTGTGGAAATCCAATCCCTCGTCTCCTAGGAAGTGAAGCCTCCACTCATTATGAATAAAGTCCTATAAGTTTTAATAAAATACTAATAAGGAATACACATATTTTAATAATTTAAACAAACCAGGTCAGTGTATCATAATGTCAAGGCAATGGCATAAGGACTTCAACTGTGAGAAATTCCAGGAAAGATAAGTCATCAAAAATTAAAATTTATATTAAAGACAGGGATACATGAATCTCAGGATATAATGAGTGAAGCTTTTATATACGAAGGCAGTTGGTCTATTGCAGAGACTTTAGTTTGCTTTACATCAGATCATACTACCAAGTGCTATACCACAAACATAAATGAGTCCGTCAACAACCTGGATTCTGGTATTCTAATTTGGCATTGTTTTTCATTTAGATCTGGATTTTTTTTAATTCTCCAGAAAGGTTGTAAACATTGATACAGAATGCTTAAGAAAGTATAAAAATTAGAACCCTGTAAAAATATAAAAGTAAGAATTAAAGCCAGGTTTCATTCATGGTATTAGCACTTTTGCTACCAGTATGATTCTAATTCATTGAACAGTTATGGAATCATTGACTCATTATGTTTGTGTATATTTTATTTACTATTTAGGGTATTTAAAATATTCAAAAGAATCAGTCACAATACATTGCTAATTGCCATTTAAATTATTTAAAGGAATTTAGTCAACTTTATAGTTAATAATGAAATGTCCACAGGTATTGATTTTCCAAATTTTCCTTTTTAGATATGTGGATTTAATTAATTAAGCATTGAGTAAAAGAAATCATTACATTGAAGCAAAAAGACTTCTGAAATGTAATTATAAAACAATTTTTACTTTTGTCCTTTGCTGTTTATTTAAAATCTCTTCTATAGGGCTAGTTCTTCCCCCGTCTCTTCTGAAAACAGGGGCTACGTCTGTGGTTCTTGTACTCAGGGTTGCCTTAAGTTCAGACACACTCCCTAAATGATAATTAAAATGTCCATTCTCACTAATCAAAATTCTAAATTTAAGTTTGAGATTTCTACCTATTCCTAACTTCAGCCAGCTGCAGACGGGAATCCTACACTTGGGAAAAGATATGGTTGGTTGGCTCTCTAGCACCTCCATTTTTCATCTCTATCTCCTTCCTTTGATCTGGTTAATATTTGTGACCACTTTGTAGGCAGGGTATAGAAAGGGAGGAGAAGAATGAAAGTAGATTAGTTCTTAACTGACTGATATTATTATTAGCTGGTACTATGTTCTCTGGGACTATTAGGAAATTAAAGTGTACTCTTTCCCTTTTAAGAAAGGTACTTTAGAAACCGTCTTCTACCCCCAATTATGTTCATTCAAGACATCTTACCTGAAGTTGTTTTGACCCTACCCTGTGCATCTTGATTTTGGATAGTTGCCCACTGCTTTCTTAGCTCTTTAAAATTTCATGATACCTTCGAATTCTCTGTCATTCTCAAATACCATGTGATTCTTTCGGGTGGGACTTGAGATGACCCCACACTAGGTCTGTGTATGTCCTCACATCTGGTCTCTAGAAAGTAATCATACATTCTTTACACTGAACCTGGATTTATAAGCCCATGACAACTTTTTTAATCCATTGTCAAAACAGCAAGCTACCTTCTCTTTCATCCTTTAGATTTCTTAGTGTAAGTCACCCCCTTCTACCTTGTGTCTCTAACTGGGTATCACACCTATAAGGCTCTCCCAGTGGTTTTGACAACCACTTATTAGATTTTCACAAGTGATGGACGGAATTTCTTTCCCCTGGAGAACTTTCCCTCCAAAGTTTTCCCTTCAAATATGTAACGATTTATCTGTTTAAATCTTTCTTGTGAACTTGTGGTTAAAACGCATATGAATAGTTTCCAGAAAACTCCTTTTTCAATTCTGTATATGGTCTAGTGTCTCCTTTGGAATGAAACACCTGTTATGTAAGTTTCTTCTGCCAAACTTTTATTTTAATATGTTGTAACATAAAGTACAAATTTAGTGAGTGTTCTCCCAGCATAAAATCTCCTCTTCCTTAGAGGTTCTTAGAACATTTGTAAAGATCTGAGTTAAAGGGCTCTTTCCATACAATAAACGTCTGTCAATAGCCAGGTAAACTGGGTGGACATGCAGATAGAGAACTACAGTTCAGATTAGGGAACATCAAGCAATTTAGTGCTCTTCTTACTGAACAGTGCTTAAATAAGACTTTTTCCTAATGTTCCATTAGCATGGTCTTTTATGTTTCCAATCAAGTTATTAGTGCTGGGAGATCAGGTCAGAGCTACTTAAGAGCCTTTCACTGGTGGGGAGATCATAGGTCCTGGTTGTTAATTAACAGCACAGGAGTACTCTGGTCTCCTTGGGTCTGTAATGGAAATCTCGGCTTGAAGCCTTAGCACCTTTACTATTAGAAAGGAAACCTGTGAGGTATCAGGTGACTTTTTTTCAATATTCAAAAAGCATTTCTTGGCACCAAGTAGATTTTTTTTCCCCTGAAGATGATATTAAGTCAGTGTTTAATAACCTTTATTTCAGAGTCAGTTTGGTTTTTTATTACAGTGAAGATTTTTAGTCCTCATCCCACACGAATATGATTCAGAACTCTGATGGGCCCCAGGTGGCAGCATTTCAAATAAAGATTGCAGCTGGTCTAAGCAGCACACTTTGACCTAGAATTCTTTCATGACGTCCATCAACCTTAAGAGTTAAACAAACCACTTCCCATTCTCTTGCTCACAAGTACATGAGAGTGACTAAAAAACATATTCTAGTTGGTTAATATATCTCTATCTACAGGGTAATTTGCCACTGAAAACACTCCTTTTTTTCAATGTTAGAGGCATGGAGCAGAAACCAACCCCAAGGCAATGATACTCAAAGTACCCCTGCTTAAAGCACCACTTCAAGTTATGCTTTGTTGGCAAATGGAAAGAGAAGATAAGTCTTAGAAAATCAGTTATTATCTTTCATCTGACTTAACTCTCAGATCTCACTGGTATTTCTGTCTTGGTTAACGTTAGCCATGCCAGGTAAGTTTTGCAGATGTATTTGTTCATAGAGCCTGTGTTGATGCCCATAGTGTCATGGAGGGAAAGACTGGATACATCAGCAATTACCCTATTTGCCTTCAGTTCCAAAGTGGAATCAATGGTTTGTGAATCCCACACTGTCATGATCTTCTGAAACATAGATGCTAGTAGCTTTGACTTACTTTATATCACTTTGACAACAGGCCATGGACTGTCTGGCAACTTTCTGCTTTATGATATCAAACAGAAACTGATGAGAATTGGAATGACTTAGTATAATCTGGTATCTAGTCAGTCTAAGAAACCCATCGTTTTGCCACAAAATGATTCCTTCATTTGGGCATCTTCCCTTGTATGCTTCCTGCTTTTGTGTTCTATTCTAACCTATTACTTTATTCTTCTTTCACCTATTAAACCTGTTAGTTCTGTCACCTCAGTTACTTCCTCTTTGGACAGAAGGTAAGTGCTGTAAGACAGAAGAGTCAGTCTGTTGGTCAGTCACTTACTCTGGAAAGTGGTAAGTAGGTAAGTAAGTAGGCCCTTCTCCTTGGTCATGCTGCACAACCAGGTTGTCCTGCCAACCCAGCCAGAAACAAGCCCAGCATTTCTGGCTCTTCCTATCATTCCAGGACTTGGTGAAACTGCAGGGTAGACTCTGCCATTCTGTGAAGCTGTGGAAGGGGCTGCCAGAAAACCAGAATGCACAGGAGTCAATGTCCCGAAAGGTGAGCATTGAAAAGCAAGTCAGGAGGGAGCAGGCAAATAAATTCCTTCACCTCCCCACCTGTATCAACTACTTGGAGGCACAGTTTTTCTTTGCATCTGGTCCAGAGAAGACTCCTGGCCTACATGTCTGGATCTGTTGATCATGTTGCCTCTCTCAGGCTCAGGGTGGGGTGTGGGGTAATAGCAACAGGTAAAGCCTCACTTCACATTGGTTTTTAGCCTTTCTTGCCTCATTTTTCTTGTTATAATCATCACTGACATATTGAACCTCTCAAGTAAAACATCAGCATTTAAATCTGTGCCTCAGGCTCCACTTTCTAGAGAACCCTGGCTTTTTGAAAACTACAATAGCCTGGATCTTTGGAGTGGACTAAATACTTTTCACAGCACTTAGGGTGTTTTCTGATTTATAGCCCAATTAAGCAAAAGCAAACCTTTGAATGTCTACTTTGTCTTTAAAAAAAAAATACTTGGGGCACCTGGGTGGCTCAGTTGGTTAAGCATCCGACCTCAGCTCAGATCATGAGCTCATAGTCAGGTTTTGTGCTGACAGCTCAGAGCCTAGAGCCTGCCCTCGGTTTTGTCTCCTTTGCTCTCTGCCCTTCCCTCACTCGCACTCAGTTCCCCCCCACCCCCCATCAAAAATATATAAACATTAAAAAATTTTTTAGTTAAAAAATACTTAAATATCTTTTTAAAAAAGGGGTGTGCCTGGGTGGCTCAGTTGGTTAAGTGTCAGACATTGGCTCAGTTCATGATCTCAAGGTTCATGGGTTTGAGCCCTGCATAGGGCTCTGTGCTGTCAGAGCTGAGCCTGGAGCTTGCTTCAGATTCTGTGTCTCCCTCTCTCTCTGCCCCTCCTCCACTCACACTCTGTCTCTCTCTTTCTCTTTGTCTCTCCCTCAAAAATAAGTAAATATTAAAAAGCATACTTAGGGCTAAATGTAACATGTGCATACTCACACACACACACACACACACACTCATCTGAGAATTATTTCTTTTTTTCTTTAATTTTTTTAGTGTCTATTTATTTTCGGGAGAGAGATTGAGAGAGAGAGAGAGAGAGAGAGAGAGAGAGAGAGAGAAAACGTGAGCGCCAGCCTAAGCAGGGGAGGGGCAGAGAGAGAGGGAGTCAGAATCTGAATCAGGTTCCAGGCTCTGAGCTGTTAGCACAGAGTCGTACATGAGGCTTGAACTCATGAACCATGAGATCATGACCTGACCTAACGTCAAATACTTAACCAACTGAGCTACCCAGATGCCCCTAGAATTTATTTCTAATCATGAAACATACTGACTCAGATACTTTGTATCTTTTTTTAATACTTAATTTCTTGATTGTCATTTGTCATAGGGAGGAGAATGTATCCTCTACATGGTAAATATCAAAGGTCTTTATTTGTGTATCAATACTTTATTTCCATGAATGACTTTGCCATATTCTTGTGCTGTCCTTGCTGCTCCCAGCACCACAGAAAGGTACAGGTGTTTATCTCATGGCTCTCTTTTCTTTTTCTGATTGAAATCTCACATAAAATGTGCCCCTTTGTATTTGAAATAAGGACAATTAAGCAACTGACAAGTTTATCCCTGATTTTCTTCTTAAACAGAACTTTGCGTTTTTTAGAATTGCAACTGATGGACCCAACAGAATACAATAGCAGCATTCAAAAGAATTATTTTTTCTGAGGGAACTCTGGAGCATAAGAAATCAAATGACCTTTTAACATAAAGAGAGTGATTTTTTAGGCAAAATGTCAAAGGCTGGGGTGAGTAGTAATTCTGCATTGGAGCTATTTACATCGAGCCTGACATGAAAAGCATTAATGAATGATGTCTTTTCTATTTCTCTTTAATTCTTACAAACATTTGCCATTTTTAAGTAAATTACATTTTCATCCCCACCGAGAATCAATGAAAATATGTGTATTGATCTACTATAATGGTTGAGTTTGATTGTTCTATTTTATAATCATTCCAATAATAGTGTTTTTAGAGAAAACAGTAAATTAGCTTTCTTTTTCTTTCAGTCTTGAAGTGAAACAGGCCAATTAAAAGATAAGTGACAGAATTTGACAATCTGGGTTTGCACGTTTCAACTTTCAAATTATCACAAACAAGAGCAGGGCCTCGTCTGGCCTTAAATGCACAGACATAGGCACAAACATATACACATGTACATTTGTCCTTACAGAAACATGTCACCTGTTGTTTTTATAGATCTCCGAATAGGGAAAGCTTAGATGGAGGTGCTAAACTAATTGGATCCCTAGGGTTTTCCTAGATCCCTTTCCTGGTATGTTGATAGCTACATTCTTGTTTGCTTTCTGAAAATTAAAAACCTGGATTAGGTTTTTACCTGCTTACTTTAAAAAAAATCTCATTATGCTAGAAAAAGAATTTGGTTTTATACTTTAGGAAACAAATTTATTTTTGTGATTATTTTTTCTTGAAGAAGTTGATTTAGTTGTTCAGTATGATAGATACTATCTAGCACTAGTGTGATTTTAACTTTTCCCATTAAAATTTTATCTAAAAATCTGTCAAATTTGCCCATATCAAAAATGCCTGCACATCTCATAGGGAGCTGTCTCTATTTAAATACACAATTCCCATAATTGGAACACATGGGATAGAAACTAAAACTATTAATTTTAAAATTTATGTACATTCTATTTCATAAGACAAGCCCAATTTCTAAAGTAAAATTGGAGAAAGATACTATATTACAAGTTTGAAAGTTGGCTCTGCTATGAGAATAATATTTTTTAATAAAGCTAAAAAAAATGATATAAAAAATATACTACCCAAAGAAAAACATGGTATATGAGTTAAAGATGATCTCTTTTTATTACTGGTTTCTACTAGAGAAAACTTTAATAAAGGAGATGTTTACCTCCCTGAAAATGGGATGAATCCCTGAAACTAACTAATAAAAAAAAATGAAAAGAGGAAGCACTGCTATTAGATTTCTTTCTTAGAGTAGAACATCTTGCCCTTTGGTTATTTTTAGGCAACAAGATTTGAAACCTTAGATAATGGGACACTGTCCAAACGTGATTTTATCCATAGATGATTCTCTAGTAAGCTCTTTGGAAAATAATCGTAGAGACCATATTGAGACTTGCTACTCCCCACATCACTAAAGTCATAAAAAAATCACTACATTTTAGAGATGACATCTCATAAATTCATATCTTATGAGTTATTTAGAAAATGTCTATCTAAAATGTAAGTTATCTCTTTATCAACATAAATGAGATTAAAAAATTAGCCCAAGATGATGTTGGAGCTGCATACTTAGTTCATTTGTTCTTTATCCAAATACTTGCATGATTTTACAGTGCAAGATTAGTAAATTAAGTGACATTTTAAAGAGGCTACAGCATGATAGGCTACCATTTTGAATGTCCAAGGTATGTTATTTACTAATTGCTTGCAATTAATGAATTATCATTAAATTGAGTAATTGAACATACTTAAATAAGCTACTTCTTGGCAAACTCCTCTCATGTGCAATATCATTTTTACCAGTTAAATGAAACCTTTTTAACTGATTTGAAAATCAATTTCATTAAAAAGGAACAAGTAATTAATTGTTTTTATTTGCTGCTAATGTATTAATAGCCTCTGAACTCAATTAATGACGTTCATTCTATATGCTTTTAAAAAGGCTCTGATGGTAAATATCTAGTGGTTGGAATTTTTTGCTTAAATTCTGGTGGTAACATTTTCTTTCTACTCCTTTTGATGCTATCATTTATTTAAATAATGGGAATACTGGGTAGAGTGAACAAAAATTAACTCGCTATTCATATTCTGATGTTTTCAATACATGTGTTGCTCCATATATTACTACTTCCACCATTTTATATATGTGTTTAAGCTGCTGTATTTGCAAGAGAATATGAGAGCACAATGTATTGGACATAACTTAGACTTCTGTGTTACTTGCTTTTGAAACATTCATGTGACTAAAATAAACATTTTTTGCTATTTGCATTTTTTGGTTATGGGCCTTGTATTATTATGTATGAATATGTAAGGTAAATGTTACCATTCTACAAACCATTTATAGTCCCAAATCTGAATATATGTTTTCATTTGAGCCCCCAGATGTGACTATTTGTTATTAAATTATAATGGTTGAAGTAATGATAAGATTCAAAATAATATAAAATTAGCAGAGATGAATACAGGGTCCTATGAAAATAATCTGAGACAGATTTAATATCAATATAGTAAAAAAAAAAAAAAAAGGTTATCTCTGGGGCACCTGGGTGGTTCAGTTGACTAAGTATCCAGCTCTTGATTTTGGTTCCTGGGATCAAGCCCCACATTGGGCTCTGTGCTGGCAGAGTGGAGCCAGCTTGGAATTCTCTCTCCCTATCTGTCTCTTTCCATGCATGTGTGCTCTCTTTCTCTCTATCTCAAAATAAATAAATAAACTTTAAAAAAGAGTATCTCCAATTCTCTGCAGAAGGAAAAACTTTTCAGGAATGATACTCAAACAATTCATTAATTACTTGGTTAAGTAAAAAAAGAGTGGTGTGCTTCTACCTTGGTATTCTAGACTCCAATAATTTGTAAGTTTAAATGTAAAAATGAAATAAAAGAACTGGAAGAAAATGGAATTGAGTATGTTGTCTGAATTTATATTTGAAAAGGCCCTTCCAAGCATAACACCAAAAAGAACAAGTAAAACTTGAAACTTTGCTAAAAACTTTATAAATGATGTTAAAAGTACAAAATAAAGAAGGAGAAATTAGCAAAATAAATGTAAGACAAAGACTAAATTTCTTGAATATGTATTTTTTATTAATCTATAAGAACAATGAGAAAACCATACTAGAAAAAGGGCAAAGATTATGAAGGACAGTTGAAGAAAGAAGAAATACAAAAGATGTAGGTAAAGAAGTCCAAGTTTGCTAATAGTCAAAGAAATGCAAATTAAAATGATGAAATATCATTATTTCTTACTAAATTTGCAAAGCCCCTCCACCTGCTTTTTTTTTTTTTTAACAAGCATACGTTATTGGTGGGAATAGAAATTGGTATAACATTCCTGATGGGCAATTTGACAAAATAAAATATCATTTAAGTGAAAATAGAAACTATAGCTACATATATATTCATTATATGTACCTAGTATAAACATGAATTAAAAGCTGAACTTCATATTTTTTATGTATTTCCAAAACTTTTACAATGAATATGTTTTGTGTTTATAATGGGGGGGAAGAAACCTTAATATTTATGGTATTTTAAAGTAGCATAAATACCTTCAGTGTCAAAATCCCCAGATTATAGATACATCAATTTCCTATCTGATATTATTTAATTTTAATTTTTTAAAAATTTTTGTTTATTTTTGACAGAGTACAAACAAGGGAAGAACAGAGGGAGGGGGACAGAGAATCCAAAGTGGGTTCTGTGCTGACAGCATGACCCCAACATGGGGCTAGAACTCACAAACTGAGAGATCATGACTTGAGCCAAAGTCCGACACTTAAGCTACTAAGCCACCTAGGTGTCCCCTTTCTAATATCATTTAAGATTGTTTTTCTTTATCTTTACTCTAGAAATTTACTCTAGAAAACAGAAATATAATAGGTATGCTATACGTTAAGTAGTATGAATTAATAATTAAAATTTTAAAGGACACTGAATAACATAGAAACAAGATTATGATTAAAGTATATTAAAAGGCAGCATAAGTAAAGCATGTTAAGATTTAAAGCAAAGAACTAAAGTAAGGATAGATTTAAAACCTGCATGCCATAAGATCAAAGTGCCTATCTATAGGGTCACCTCTGGGTGGCTCAGTTAGTTAAATGTTGTAATCTAGTGGTTCCTGAGTTTGAATCCTGCTTTGGGCTCTGTGCTGACAGCTCAGAGCCTGGAGCCTCCTTCAGAGTCTGTGTCTCCCTCTCTCTCTGGCCCTTTCCCACTCACACTCTCTCACTCAAAAATAAACATTAAATTTTTTTAAAGGGGCATATCTATAGACCACTGCTTCTTCATAGTTCTCTTTTAGAAATTAGACAAATTTTATCGTGGTAGTCTTGGCTCTTAGTACATTGCTCCAATTACTGAGCTTAATGATAAACTTCTGAATGTGCTGATTTATAATCCTTGGGTTTTTACCAATGAACTCCTTAGATTTATCATATTTAATTTGTAGCATTAAATTATAAGAAACCACCATTTCCTGATGAATTCATTGCTCTAAATTATACTAATGGAATCACCAAAAATCGTATCAGTGTGCCAGGAGAATGCCAAATTTGCCAATCTAATTGTGATGCTTTAATTAAACCTTACTAGACTTGCCTTAAAATTATTCCTAGTAATGGGAGGCAATGTTCATTTATACTGTCATTTATTCATACCTGCTGTGGGAGTTTTCATAGGTTACCATAATAAAATGCCATGGATTGGGTGGCTTAAATGACAGATCCCTCTCCCTCTCCCTCTCCCTCTCCCTCTCCCTCTCCCTCTCCCCCTCCCCCCCCCCAGGCTAAAAGTGCAATATTCAATTGTTAGTAAGATTGGTGTCTGGTGGGTCGTCTCTTCCTGGATGCCTTCCCATTGAGTCCTCACATGGCCTTTTCTTTGTGCTTGAGTTCTTGTGTCTCTTCCTCTTCTTATAAAGATAACAGCCCTATTGGATTAGAACTTTGCTCATAGGGCCTCATTTAATCTTAATTCCCTCCTTAAAGTCTCTGTCTCCAAATTCAGTCATATTGGGAGTTATGGATTCAACATATGAATGGGGGAAAGGGGACAATTCAGTCCATAACACTTGCTAACCAAGAATGCCTTAATGTGTTTCTCAGTTTGGCTTAAGACAGACTTCTTCTGGGCCATAAGGGAGTTCTATGGATAGTTTTTTGAGGAACCTCCACACTGTTTTCCAGAGGGCTGCACCAGTTTACATTCCCACCAACAGTGTAGGAGGGTGCCCATCTCTCCACACCCTCGCCAGCATCTATAGTCTCTTGATTTGTTCATTGTAGCCACTCTGATTGACGTGAGGTGGTATCTCAGTGTGGTTTTGATTTGTATTTTGCTGATGATGAGTGATGTTGAGCATCGTTTCACGTGCCTGTAGGCCATCTGGATGTCCTCTTTGGAGAAGTGTCTGTTTATGTCCTCTGCTCATTTCTTCACTGGGTTATTTGTTTTGTGGGTGTGGAGTTTGGTGAGTTCCTTGTAGATTTTGGATACTAGCCCTTTATCTTATATGTCATTTGCAACTATCTGTTCCCATTCTGTCAGTTGCCTATTAGTTTTCTTGATTGTTTCCTTTGCTGTGCAGAAGCTTTTGATCTTGATGAGGTCCCAAGAATTCAGTTTTGCTTTCATTTCCCTTGCCTTTGGGGATGTGTCCAGTAGGAAATTGGTGTGGTTGAGGTCAAGGAGGTTGTTTCCTACTTTCTCCTCGAGGGTTTTGATGGTTTCCTATCTCACATTCAGGTCCTTCAGCCATTTTGAGTTTATTTTTTGTGTATGGTGTAAGAAAGTGGTCTAGTTTCATTCTTCTGCATGTTGCTGTCCAGTTCTCCCAGCACTACCTGCTAAAGAGGCAGTCTTTTTTCCATTGGATACTCTTTCCTGCTTTGCCAAAGATTAATTGGCCGTACATTTGTGGGCCCAGTTCTGGGTTCTCTATTCTATTCCATTGGTCTATGTGTCTGTTTTTGTGCCAATACCATAC
>NC_043701.1:39160163-39191858 GCF_006229205.1 Suricata suricatta | reverse complement strand
AGTTCTGGGTTCTCTATTCTATTCCATTGGTCTATGTGTCTGTTTTTGTGCCAATACCATACTGTCTTGTGCTGACAGCTTTGTAGGAGAGGCTAAAGTCTGGGATTGTGATGCCTCCTGTTTTGGTTTTCTTCTTCAATAGTACTTTGGCTATTCAGGGTCTTTTGTGGTTCCATACGAATTTGAGGATAGCTTGTTCTAGCTTTGAGAAGAACGCTGGTGCAATTTTGATGGGGATTGCATTGAATATGTAGATTGCTTTCCTAGGGATTTACCCAAGGGATACAGAAGTGCTGATGCATAGGGACACATGTACCCCAATGTTCACAGCAGCACTGTCAACGATAGCCAAAACATGGAAAAAGCCTAAATGTCCATCGCCTGATGAATGGATCAAGAAGATGTGGTATATATACACAATGGAGTATTACATGGCAATGAGAAAGAATGAAATCTGGCCATTTGTAGCAAAGTGGATGGAACTTGAGGGTGTCATGCTAAGCGAAATAAGTCAGGCAGAGAAGGACAGATACCATATGTTTGCACTCATAGGTCTAACAGGAGACCAGGAGAAACCTAATGGAGGATCAGAGGGAGGGGAAGAGGGAAAGAGAGTTGGGGAGAGAGAGGGACATAAAACCTGAGAGACTATTGAATACTGAAAATGAACTGAGGGTTGAAGGGGAAGGGAGAGGGGGGAAAGAGGTGGTGGTGATGGAGGAGGGCACTTGTGGGGAAGAGCACTGGGTGTTGTATGGAAACCAATTTGACAATAAACTATTAAAAAAAAAGACAGACTTATTCTTGTCTTTAGGTCCTGACTTCCTTTTTCTTAAAGCATGTACTTTAAAAACTTGCAATTTTATAAATATTTCTCTAGCTCTTTGTGATATACTTTAAAAAAACAAAACAAAACAAAACAAAACAAAAGAAGAAAAATTTCTTGCCAGTTTTATGGACCCAGGAATGTCTTTCTCAAGGACTGGAGAGCCATCCCTTTGAAATGTAATAATCAAGCAAGACAGTGTCTTTATCTCCCAGTTTCTTTGGGAAAGTAGGAGCCTAACTTCAGTTAATATCTTGCTCCAAGTTGTAAAATTACCTCTTATCAAAAAGACATGAGAAAGTTTACTGTTCCTTTGGGGAAAACCAATTAACAAACATAGATGTCCTACAATCTACTCTTGCCCTGCCCCGCTATCCCCTGTAGGCATATTTCTAAATATTGAGGAGGAGGAGCTATCAGTGTTTGCTTACTATGTATCAACATAGTTGCCATTATTTTTATTCATTATTCTTCTTGTATCTTCAACTTTTAGGAGAGATATTATTCCATCTTTGATAAAGTCTTTAGAGCTTCTTTTAGTAAGGATAGTTTTTGTTTGTCTGAAAATGTCTTTATTTCAGCCTCATCCTTAAAATAGTGTTCTGCTGGGTGTGGAATTTTGTGCCAACAGTTATTTTTCTCTCAGCCTCTCAGTTGGCCATACTTATGGGGGTCTATTTCTGGGCTCATTATTTTGTTCTGGTGATCTGTTTGTTTCTTCTTTCACAAATTCCACACTGTCTTGATTTCTATATATTTTATATATACTTATTTATATATGTATATAATATATATAGTTTTATATTAATCTTGAGGTTTAACTTTGTTCTTTCCCAATATTGTGTTGGATATCTGGATTTTTTTGTCCCTCCATATAATCTTTATAATTGGTTTTGGGGGTTTTGATTAGGATTGCATTGAATATATAGATCAGGGGGAAAGAACTGACCTCATGACAGTATTAAATCTTCCTATCCATGAACATGGAATATCTCTCCATTTATTTAGTTCCTTTAAAAATTTTATTTATTAGAGTTTTGTAATTTTTCATATAGATCTTGTACATATTTTGTTAGATTTATATCGAAGCATTCCATCTTTAGGGTGCTAACATAAATGGTATTGGTTTTTAATTTCACATTCCACTTGTTCATTGCTGACTTGTAGAATAGTGATTGACTTTTATATATTAGCTTTGTATTCTGCAAACTTGTCACAAACACTTAGGTGTCCTAGGAATTTTTTTTTTCTGCATAGATGATCTTGTAATCTGCATAGGTGATCATGTAATCTGTGGTCAAAGAGTTTTATTTTTTCCTTTGCAATATATATACCATTTATTTTTTTCTTATCTTTTTCATTAGCTAGAACTTCAAGTAAGATGTTGAAAAGTAGGGGTGAGATGGAACATCCATGCCTTATTCTTGATCTTAGTGAGAAAGCTTCTAGTTTCTTACCATTATGTTTGATATTAGCCATAGATTTTTAAGGATATTCTTTATCATTTTGAGAAAGTTCTCCTCTATCCCTGGTTTACTGAGAGTTTTTATTATGGACATATATTTTTAAGGTATTGAATATACATCTTCCAAATGGTATTTAAATATGGGAATATCAAATTTGAATTTACTTTTGGAAATCATTAGCAAATAGATGACATTTAGAATCAAGTTTGTGGATTTAGTCAGCTAGGGAATGGATGTTGAGCTGTAAATGAGAACCATAGGGTCATGTGTAAGATCTTTGTATTATTAAAAGTACAAAAGACTATGTGAGAGAATAAATGACTTTCCCAATTGAAGTCTCAAGTTTAGTTCTCACTTAACACAAAGTCTTTTGTAGGTTGATGGGTGTTTTCCTCCATCTGGTAACTCTGAGATCTGCTCCTTCTCCATCTTGTGACACTGGTAGCTTCCAACTCATTATAATAGAAAAAATTAAGAATGGAGGAGATACAGTAGATCCTGACTGTCTCATTCTGAAAATGACCCATGTTCTTTATGCCCATAGCTAATTGTTAAGGAAGCCATATGAGCCCATTCTCCTTTTTCCAGCAAAATAGTCTGAAGATTACAAGGGATCACTTCTCTTAATTGAAGGGCACTTGTGTCTCTGTCCAAAGAATTAGCTCTGGAGTCAGAATGTCATAGTCTAAATCCTGCTTCCATTATGCATTTGCTGCATGACCTTAGACTTGTTACTTAACCCCACTGTGCTTCGGTTTTCTCTGTGAGATGGGAGGAAACAATAGTACTTTTGTTCTTGAAGTTTTATGAAATTTAAATGAGTAAATATATCTAAATGCATAAATATACCTAAATTTGTCAGAACAGTGTGTGGCACAAAGCCATACCAATACGCTACTGTTGTTTTCATTGTTGGTATTATTATTATTATGAGCAGAGAAACTGTCAGGAGAGTGCTCACAATTCAGATGATAGCAGAGAGAGAAAAAAATCACTGTCAGCAGAAAAGTCTACAGAGTCTATTCTCCTTACCACCATATGTCAAGTTTCCTAGAATCAGATCACTTTTGGAATTATTAAACTACTACCACCAGCTACAAAAATTTTCTTGCTAAAATACATTTATTCCAAGTGTTTTTGTGGCCTCAGAATTAGAGGTTGTGTAAAGCAGCCTCAAAATCCTAACTTTGGTTTCCCATATTCTGGCACTGCCATAAGTCACACAGTGCCAGAAAACTCAAATTACACTGCCTTTTATGTAAATGTGCCTCCTGGAGTTGTGTAAAACAGCAGCGATGGCTCTAGGGTCTATTTCTGGACAAAGGTGGGTGGACCTCCATCCAGTTCTGAACATTTCTTAGCTTTCGTAAAGTCACAATAGAAAACCAAATCTGCCACTGGGTTCCTTGTTTTCAAAACAAATGAGAAAAAGAATATCACATCTAGTAAGGCACTTTAATTTTTTCTTTTTTTTTTCAAGTTTATTTATTTTTGAAAGAGAGAAAGAGGGAATGCGGTAGGGGCAGAGAGAGAGGGAGGAGAGAGAATCCCAAGCAAGCCCCACACTGGGTGGGGGGTTGGGGCCTGATATCATGATCTGAGCTAAAGTCAGAAGCTTAACCGACTGAGCCACCTAGGCACCCCCAGGCACTTTAAACTTGATTCTCAACACCAGTCTCACAAGCAATGAATAACATATTCAGATCCCATTGTTCTTCTTCTAGAATCACCTTTCCTGCACCTTCTCATATTTCTGGGATAAGCCCTTGGCCTTGATCAGTGGTCACTATAAGAAATGACCATAAGGGATTAAGAATTCTCTTGTCTTCATGAGCACTGAGTAATATATGGAAATGTTTAATCATTATAATCATTAAATTATACATCTGAAACTAATGTAACACATATGTTAACTATACTAGACTTAAAAAAAAAACAACAACAAAAAAGAAATGCCTGAGAAATTGTTACAGGAAGAGGAGTTTAGTAAACATAACTAAATGTAACAAAGTATCTTAAGGGTGCTTGGGTGGCTCAGTAGGTTGAGGAGTATCTGACTTTAGCTCAGGTCATGATCTCATGGTTCATTAGATTGAGCCCACTCTGTACGAACAGCTCAGAGCCTGGAGCCTGCTTCAAGTTGTGTCTCCCTCTCTCTGCACCTGCCCCCTCTCAAAAGAGGAATAAACATGAAAAAAATAAAATAAAATAATAAATGTAACATAGTATATTGGATGGGATCCAAAGAGAAAAAGGACATTGGGTTAAACAGTAAGGACATCTGGATAAAGTGTGGAATTTAGTTATGATAATAGTTATGTAATGTATTAGTATTTGTTCATTAATTGTAACAAATATGTCTTACAAATATAGGATATTAATATAGAAGAAACTAAGTTTGGGTTACAGGAAACACTCTGTGGTATCTTTTTAAGTTTTCCATAAATCTAAAGCTCTTCTAAACAATAAAGTTTCTTAACAAGAAAAAAGAGACAAATTGATACTAAAAAAAAGAAATAACCATAGCAAATATAATGTTTGTTGTAAACACAGAAGTATGTTCACATTTAACATGAAAACATTCTCTGTTCCATTTCTTAGTGTTCTCTACATGAAATTCTAAGTGAATACATTGTTTAGAAGTTACTTAAGAAAAGTTGCCTTGAGGAATTGACTCTTTCTTTCTTTCCCTGGCTGTCCGGAACTTCAGAACCAAATATGAGACTTCATCATAAAACCTATGTTATCGCTTCTGGGAGGAATATTTGTATTCTTCTTTTTATTTTTTACTTGAATTTATTATTTTAATGATTCCAAACTGGCTTGAGTCTTTTGTAGAAAGACATAGGAAGTGAATGAACCACCATTTTTTTTTGTTCTAGTCTTTTTCATGAACATTTTAACATTGATTTATTATTTATTTATTTATTTATTTATTTAATTTTAGACAGAAAGAGAGAGTACACACAAGTAGAGGAGAGAGGCAGAGGGTGGGAGGGAGGGAGAGAGGGAGGGAGGTAAAGAGAGAGAATGAATCTCAAATAGGCTCCATGATCAGCACAGGGCCCAACATGGGGCTCAATCCCACAACCCTGGGATCATAAACTGACCCAAAATCAAGAGTTAGTCAACCAACAGAGCACCCAGGCTCTGAATGAATATTTTAATAACTACCTCATGAATATTTTAATAACTCTATTAGGTGGTTTCATTTTATATCAGTTCTGATATCTCATAATAACTTTATGTCTGTTTTTGATGTCTTCTATTTTATATTTAAAAATATGTCAGGAGACTGGTGTGGAAAAACCTTGATTATGCTAATACTATAGAATAGCATATTATAAACACTTGTCAAAGCAAACATTGCACTGGACAAAGTTAACTGGCAAGGAAGACTTTCTTCAAGGCCCCCATCATAAGGGACACAAGAACTGAGTGTGAGTTTAACTTCACTAGAACAAAGAGTAAGGACATCTTTTTAAGACTTGGATTGGGAGGTGGGGTCCTAGGCCATCTGTGTTTGTTAATCACTTTTGCCCCCAATAGAAAAGTAATCTTCATTAAAAAAAGTAATTTTACAACTTGGAGCAAGGCTTCCACCAAAGTGAGCCTTCCTCTGTCTCAAAGATACTAGGAAGTAGCGACCTTGACTTCCTGAGTGTTTACATTACAGACAAGATGGCTTCTTGTCCCTGAGAAAGACATTCCTGGATTGTAACACTGGCAAAAAGCTTCTAAAAAACTTTACATCTTTAAGGGGCAAAGAAATAATTTACAAGTTTTATAAAGTAAATACTGTAAATTAAGCAAGGCCAGGGCCTATTTTCTGGAAAAAGAATATCTGAAGTTCAGTCAAGTTGAGGGAAACATTAAGGACCTCCTAACTGAGTAAGATTGGGAACAGTCAAGAGACTTCTAACACCATCTGTTTTCTTCTCAACAAAAACAGAGGTCTCAATTCTCATTCCTTTGGATCTGAAGCTGCCAAATACTTGGCCGTTTGGATCACCTGTTTTTATCACATTTCCAAATCGTTCAATGATAGTATCACAATAAAAAGATATTTAATAGAAATTCTGTAAAGATTTAGCCTGCATTTTGATGGAAGAGGAAGCGCTCAGTAACTATACTAAAAAAGATTTCAGTGTTTTACAATCCAACACGACTAGTTCCTCATATAATAACAAACTATCAGAAATAAATTTCTCACTCACGCTGAAAACAAATGAAAGGAAGACAGAAAGAAACAGGAGCTGCAGGAATGAAACATTTATTATTTCACTGAATGATCACTTCAGGTAGAAATATATGCTGATAGTGATTCCTGTGATATTTGGGTGGTTTTGTCTTTGGGGGAAACCAATATGAAAATAGCAAGCCTTTAGGAACTAAAACGATACCAAGCTCGATGTCTGTTTTCACTGTTTCTTGTTGATTTCTTCAGGCAAAAATGACAAGAAGAGTGATTTAAACAAAGACCAGATATGAATATTTTGGAAGAAAAAAGTAACTTTTTCATAATTCATCAATTGCTTCTTTTTTACTTAGAAGAAATTTCAGAATACAAGACGAAAAGAAAACAACAATTTCAGAATAGCTGTTGGACGTATTTTGCAGGGAGACTAATAGTGTCTAATGTAGACAATAGGTTTTGGAGACTGAATTAAAATGTGATTTGATTCTTAAAACCAGTTTTCCTCTTAAATACAAAATTCAATTTAGCAAAGCCATATTTAGATTTAGGTCAGAACTTTTTTCCCCCACTTAATTGTTTTATGTATCTATTAGAGACATCACATGAAAAACTGGTGAAATGGATTTACCCCAGATGCAACCCTAAAGTCCTTAGTCAAAACTCAGGAATCAGATTTACATGATGAAGGAGGGATACACTCCCATCTACAAAGGGATAATATGAAGTGGAAAGAACATTTTGTGTCATTTTCCCCCTGGGAAATGTCCTTTTTAGATTTTTCTGTCTTATTTTTCTTCATCTGAGTGTAGGATTATACTCAGATAAATGGACAACAAAGAAATTAAATAATTGATTACTTAGTAATATCTAATCCTCTGCTCAAACTTCTGGCTGCTTCACACTGGGTAAATGAAAGGACCCTTCAAATCATCACCAAGCTTTGGGAAAAGGCAAAATTTCCCCTGATTATACATTGTTTGGGCCTTAGCAAGCACCAAAGAAGGTCTTTGAGGTGACATTTGTTCTCTGAGAACTCCTCCAAGAGGGCTGTCATATCATATAAATTGAATAGTTTCTCTGTTCTTATTTTTCCTGGTTCCTGCCTGTCCCTTACATGGTGAGACTGTTTGGACTCACAATCTGCTTCTCATCTCTACCCACCACCACTCTTTTTGGTCTTTTCTTTTGCTTTCCACTTCATGGGTTTTCTGTGGCCTGCGGTGGGTCAGCAACTAGAAGCACTTGCCCCAGGCTTACTCAGAAATTGCTTCTAAATCGAGGGCGCCTGCCTGGCTCAGCAGGTAGAGCATGCAACTCTTGATCTTGGGGATGTGAGTTTGAGCCCAACACTGGAGGTAGACGTTACTTAAAACTAAAAAGTAAAAAAAAAAAAAAAAAAAAAACTCAAAAAAAAGAAAAGAATTCTTCTAAATCTAGAATTGTGAGTTCTTCCCAAAGTTAACAACTTAAAAATTCAACAGGTCATTCATTATATGACAGCTACTAAACCATATTTTATGCTGAGGTTTTGTTCGGACGATTTATATTCTTGGGATCACCCCTTCCCAGCCATTATTTCCTAGCTGGCCTTTGTTTCTGTTTGACATAAACCTCTCACACTCCACTATCCTAGGTTTCCTTAATGGCAAATTCTGTAATTAACTTCTTAATTGTAGATTCAAAACCAGCTACAGGAAAAACTGATACTTTTATTGAAGAAATAATATGGAGAGTAGAGTCTATAAAAATGAGCAAATGGCCAATAATAATTGGAGAAACACTTATTTTTCCTTTCTCTAATTTTTCTTCTTTTTTAAATGCTTATTTATTTTTGAGAGAGAGAGAGAGAGAGAGAGAGAGAGAGAGAGAATGTGTAAGTGGGAAAAGGGCAGAGAGACAGACACACGGAGGGAGACAGAGAACTTGAAGCAGGCTCCAGACTCTGAGCTGTCAGCACAGAGCCTGACGGTGGGCTTGAAGTTGTGGACCACAAGATCATGACTTGGAGCTGAAGTCAGATGCTTAACCAAGTGGGCCAGCCAGGTACCCCATCTTTCTCTAAATTTTCATATAGTACAACTTCAATAAAATCAGGGAAGGAAAGCAAAAACCTCGATATGTGCATCACAAATTCTCTGTCTTAATTCCACTTCTTAGGATACAATTTTTTCTTCAGGATGATTTGGTTCAAGGAAGCTGAAATAACACGACATTGCATTGACACCTATAATCACATTAGCATGTGTGTTGTACATTTTTTGGTTTCATTTTTGTCTTTTTAGTAAAGGAGAGGTGGGTACAAAGCTCTGATCAAAAATGAAAAACAATTTTGAGATTTCTGTGATTCTTAGCATCAGATACCAATTTTACTCTGTTTTCAGGGGACTTCAGAAGGTGACCAACTGCGCATAACTGACCTACCTAGCTATAACCAAAGTGTGACACAACTTCTCTCCAGGATGAGCATATTTGCTCTGTTACATTGCTACATGAAAGGAAGCCCCATGGCAGTCATAGTCCCTGCCTGGTAGTTTTAAATGGCTTTAGGTCAGACACAAAGGCAAAGAGATTTGACCTGGCAGTGTGAAGATATCAAATGAGGGAGTACCATGCTGAACAGAGATAGAGGAAGAAGTAAGGATGTCTTTCCTCTAAAGCTCCAAAACTTGGGCTCAAACTTTGTTTCTGTAAGTGTGTGGATTTGGCTCACTGAAGCTGAAATTCAGTTAGCTATAGGACTGAGCTTAACACTGATTTTGAAAAACATCACAGAGTCATGTAGTAGTCCTTGATTTAGTGGAGAAAAGATGCAGAAGGAGCAATGCATAGTGAGAGTCTAAGCATTTTACAAGTGGAAATGTTCACATTCCAAGGGCGACCCGTAGGGTCTTATGTAATTATGGCTTTCATTGACTTGCATTTTCTTGTCTGTCAATTCCAATGTGATTCTCGAGCATCTTCTGTATGCCAGCTGAAGTATAAAAGACACATTTCTCTAAAGAGATTATTTTGTAGTTGAAGAAGATTTTGCTTAAATAACTAATGGGAAAAACTAAAAATTAAACATCAAATATTAGGTTATGGTGTATGGACTCAGAAGGAAAAAGGCTGTAGTCTTTGGAAATTTGGGGTGTGTGTGTATGTGTGTGTGTGTGCAAGCACGTGTGTGTGAATGGGTGTGTGTATTGGATATTGAAGTAAGTATCAGAAGGCTTAAGGGCCCATGAAATTGTGAAATTATGTCAGTTGTGTCCCCTGCAATTGTGTCCATAATTTTGGGTATATATACACATCTTATAGGCACTTTTTTCTGGGAAAGAAGACTCATAATTTTCTCATTCAGATTCTCAAAGTGATCTATGTAAATAATGTTAAGAACCAACTATAGTTTTAGTCATCATTTTTATGGAAAATTTTAAATAAATTACTAGAAAGGAGAAATATGTTAATTTGACAATAAAGAGGTGTATTTTCCCATTTTATTTCAAGTGTTATCCAATATTTCAGGAATCAATTATATAATTATAAATAAACGAATAAGCGCAATCTTATAAGTAGATATGAACTCCATTGCTAGCCACCCATCTTTGCCTCTAATATTTATTGAGTTATCCTCTAATACTTCTATGTGTGTTTCTGTCATTTTGATCAATGCCTCTTTGTAAATAGCCAAACTATGCTTGTTTGAATTTGGCTAACAGGTTGACTGATTGAAAAACTGAATAACTAGTTGCATTTTTTGGTTTGATTAATTGTCTTATGTTTCAATACTTTCTGAAGTCAGCTTAGGTTCTCTAGCTGGGTTCACTGGTCATTTAACCTGTTTCTAAGTAGGAGGCAGGGAAGATACATTAATATTAAGGGTCAATGCAAACGGTAGGCAGAAATATTTACTTTCACGGCCCAGAGCTCTCTTATTGATCCTCTCTTCTCCACGCCAACATTATTCAACAGGTGAATCAGTTTAAAATGAAAATCAAAGGCATCTTGAAAAGGAGAAATGCCGTCTTTGATAGCTTGTGGAGAACATTTGTGGAAGTTGAAGAGTCATTCTGTCCACATTGTTTTAGATTGTGGTGCATTGTTATTCAAAAGCCTTGGAAAGTGTAATTCTTCTCTATCTTCTACCACACTGGTCAACTCCTCAAAAGAGTGCCCAGATGACTTTATTATGGATTCCCCAAAATATTGGTCTGGGAGAAATTATAGCAGTAAGAAAATTTAGGTTGTGTTTGTAACACAGTCGATTTTAGTTTTCTTCAAATTTGGACGATTTGAGCTAACCATGAATGTGGGAAGGAAGCATTTTCCCAAATAGAGCAACATTCAGAAGTCAATTAAGAGTTGCCTGAATATACGGCATAAGGTCTGCTAAAATAAGACAAAAAGATGTGCTAACCTTATAAGATATAGTTCACATCCCACACTAATAATTATGCCATTGTTTTAGTATTCCAGATATCCAGGAAATTATGTGTCAGTTTAGATAGGGCACTTGCAAATTTTGTTTCCTTGATGTTTTATGTGGCCTTGCTGATGCACAGGCTAGACTGAAGGTCATAGATTGTGGAAAAGTGGAATCTAAGAGAAATACTTATTTAATTTATCTTGGCAAAGTCTATTTCAACAACATGTGACCTGCTTTCTCTCCTGTAAAACACAATCATAAGATTTGAGGTGACTCTACCATTCTGCATAAGTGAAACATTTAGTATGTCAATGGGAATTTATAGAGCTTGAAGATTACTATGAATATGAAAAACATTGGAGAGAAAAAAATAGTGAAAAACAGAAAGTACATAGCAATACAGGGATTTTTGTTTGTTATTTGAAGAAGGTGGTTTCTTCCCAGTGGAAAGGGTTTAAATTATGTACAGACATATAGATGAATATAGAGATAATATGTGTATATTAGACATGTTTGTGTAGCAACATATTCCATTATGAGCAGAAACAAATCAGACTGTTCTGCAAATCCAATCTAGAGGCTGGGCTGTTGCTTCTTTGAGGATTACTATTCATCTTTCTATGTAATAAGTAGTCTAAACTTTTCTGTCATTAGGTTGATGAGAAGCAAAAAAACCCCACAACCGAACAGAACAAAAACAATGCCTGTTCTCCTTTGGAAACTCTATGAAATTGCCTCCTATCATGAGAAGTAGCTGGATGGTTTTATGTAATTATGTATCTCATATCATAACAGGAACCATTGAGCAATGGGGGACCATGAAAATTAGTTTGGCTGTAAGATAGAAAATGTGTTTGAATTATCAGCACTTAATAGAGAATTATGAATAAATGTCAAATCAAGTCTTAGGTGATATTAAATAAAAAGAAGTAACAACCTAGAAGCTAACAGTTATAGACAATTGGATGAAATTGCTGTGCGGGAGTTTTCAAAAATGGCAGACACATCCATGCTGCTTGTCATTAGAAATCAGATTTGTCACTTTTAATTGTAGATATAGACTTCCTGCTTATTCACAAGTTTTTGAGCACATAAGTATAATTTCCCTAAAATTTTGGCTAATAGAATGGAATTGCCTTGCCTCTGTTTATAAAGGATAAGAACTATGAATGTGTGCAGTCACCAGGAAAACTGCCGTAGTATAAAGGAATACAGTGGGCTGTGAAGGTGGGGACATGATCGCAGTGAACGACTTTCTGTTTCATCTTTTTGAGTGTTTCATTCAGAGCATTGTCTCATGATTAATGTTGACAGATAGCTATACTCCAGAAGGGGAAAACACGTCATTTTATGGACTTATTAAATCTAGATATTTTTAGGCATTTTTAAAATAAATTATCGATTTTTAATAATTGTATATGTAATTCTAGTTTATTTTGTAAATTATATTTTGTAGTGTTTGTTAAAAAATTAAAGAACTAACAAGCCTCTGTATGGATAATATGAGTTGATGAGGCTGTGTTTTGGAGAGAGATTAGGCAAATAAAAGAATAGGACTGAGAGAAAAAGAATTGGAGGGAGAGGTAAAGAGAAAGGCCTGAGCGTACTGAGTGCATGGCTGGTGTGTCGGTCATTCAGGAGTGTGTCCTTGAGTTCACGCTCTGCTATTTACTACTTGTCACTTCCCTTCACTGGACCTTGGCTTACTCTTATAAAATGAATTTTTTTACATAATTCATGGAATTTTTAATATTAAATGACATATAACATATATAATGTGTCTGTCTTGAAGCACATAAAGATGTACATTAAATTGCAGGCCTACCCTGTATTGCCTTCATCAGTGTGGAATAACTTGCTTCTACTCGATGGATTTTATGGCTCTATGGTTTAGCTGGGTCATATAATCTTTCTAATCCATTGGAAAATGCCAGATGAAAGATCCAGTGGCAGAGAGGTGCAGATGAAGTTGACTGTGGTGCATCTTCCCCCAGTGCAGAAAACCTATATCATTCGAAGTCAGTTTTATGAAAATACAGATATAAAATCAGTAGATGTAGATTGTTTTTTAATCACTGTAAAATGTTGATTTAATTTTGCAATTTTTTTTGCTCACTTTGTATTAACTGTATTTTTAAACTCTAAGTATGTAAAAGAGAGAGACAGTTTAACAGTGATTTTGACGACTTGGATGATGTCCATAAAGCTAATATGTTTGTTTGGACTATTTTTTTGCCTATTACACCAAGGGCTAAGTGCTTTTACTGTTTACTAGGTCCAGACTTCTTATTTTTAAAGCTAAATTTTTTATCTTGTTGAAGACACCTCATTTGTTTCCTATTGTAAAGAGGGTCAAATAAAGTGACCTCTCATTTCAGTACAACTAGAGATCTACTTTAAAATTAATAACAAACAAAATTTCCCTGTTCAAACTGACCAGAACTTAACCTTACTCCATAGTTTATTTTTTAGCACACTCTAGCTTAACTACCTTAAAAACAAGATTTTAAATGTAATTACAGGTATAAAAGTAAATACAATTGTGGTGTGGAATTAAATATTTTTAAGTCCCAATATATGATTTTTAGTTGTAAGGTATTCTTAGTTTGTGCTGTTTTCCTTTTATCTTTTCAAAGTTTAACTGCGGTAAAAAATACACCCCATATTACCAGAGGGGAGGTGGGTGAGGGATGGTAGAAATAGGTGATGGGGATTAAGGAGGGCACTTGGGATGAGCACCAGGGGATGTATGCTGAATCACTATATTATACACCTGAAACTGATAATACCACTGTATGTTAACTAACTGAAATTAACATAAAAACCTAAAAAATAAAACAAAACCCCCACAAACTGTAAATTTACCATCTTAATCATTTTCAAGTGTACAGTTAAGTAGTGTTAAGTGTACTCACAAAGTTTTATGTTTCTATGAACGTGACTACCTAAGATACCTCGTGTAAGTGGAATCACACAGTAGTTTTGACAGGTGTACCCGAATTTTTAGAGTTGAAAGAACTGTCAGACCCTTTGTCTAACAAATCACATAATTATATCTGACAGCTATGTCAGTGTCCAGTACTGGGCAGGTGGCGCTTTTCATCTCAGTTTGAAGACATTATTTTTAAAATGATTAAGCTTATATTAAATTATATCTCTAGATGTCTTAATATATAATGCTAAGAAAGTGTAAGATGGTAATAATAAAGTTTTGTGTAAATGGGTCATTTGATAAAGTGCTTATCTGTCAAAAATTATTTTTACATAATTTGTTCTACTAAAAATGCTTCTACACCGAACTTTATTGACACTCATAGAATAGGACTTTCCTTTTATTTTTAAATTTTTATTTATTTATTTACTTTTGTTTTTTTAGAGAAAGAGCGAGAGAGCACGGGTGAGGGAGGGGGCAGAGGAAAAGAGAGAGAATCCCAAGCATGCTCCACGCTCAGTGAGGGGTGTGTTACAGGGCTCACCCCACAACCCTGGGGTCCTGACCTGGGCTGAAATCAATAGTCGGTTACTCAACCAGCTAAGCCATCCAGGTGCCCCAGGATTTTCCCTTTAATATAAAAAATATCACTTCATAATAATAAAATAAGTAAAGGTATAATTTCTCTATTGCATCCAGCTAAGGACGTGCACTGCAAAAAATAAAGCCCCCAAACCAAACCAAAGTCAAAAAAAAAGGTACCTTTCTAGTTATAAAGTAAACTCAGTAAAAATCATTTGTGGGTTATATTATCTGGACAGACATTGGTGAGACTTCATTTAGTGAACTTCCAACAGGGCCAAGGTTCTTTCTAATTTGTGGTGTGGACCAAGGGTTGGAGTTTTTCTAATTTGTGGCGCAGACCAAAACACATGTCTAGTTGGATTTTAATTATAGGTTTTAAATTTATTTTTTATTTTTTTCATGTTTTTGAATATTTATTTATTTATTTTGAGAAAGAGATAAAAAGAGAGAGAATCTCCAGCAGGCTCCACACTGTCAGCACAGAATCTTCCTCTCAGGAAATCATGACCTGAACCGATATCAAGAGCCGGACGCTGTATTTTTTTAAAAATAAGAATAATTATTAAAGGAGATAAACTAATAGATGACCTAGCAATTTCTTTGCAGAGAAGAAAACAGGCTGTTTTTTACTAACAGAATTGAAGCATTCATTACTTTGTAGTAGACCTGTGTGTATCTCTCTCTCTCTCTCTTTGCATGAAGTGGTCTGTGATGTTACAGATTTGGAAATATTGCAAAACCAAAAACAGTTAATTCACACTAAGGTGCAGATATACCACATCTTGAAAACATTTTAAAATAACTTTGATGGACGCCTGGGTGGCTCAGTCGGTTAAGCATCCAACTTCGGCTCAGGTCATGATCTCATGGTCTGTGGGTTCGAGCCCAGCATCAGGCTCTGTGCTGACAGCTAGCTAGGAACCTGGAGCCTGTCTTCACATTCTGTGTCTCCCTCTCTCTCTGACCCTCCCATGTTCACTTTGTTTCTCTCTCTCAAAAATAAATAAGGACATTAAAAAATTTTTAAATAACTTTGAAAATTTATAGAGTTGGATTATATGCACAGATTTTTTTTTTGTAGCTCCCACGGTATCATTGTAACTTGCTAAAAATGACAAGAAAATTCATACAGGGTTAGAGTTCATTTGAAAATATAAAGGATATCGAATTGGGCAGTTACTCATGCAGCCTGAAGGAAGTCTACTGGTGATGACAAATGGGTCAGAAGCTCTTTCTTCACAGAGTAAATGGAGCAGAAACACCACCCAGGGAAGCTCCAGTTGACAATGATGGAAATATGTACAAGGTACCAAGGATAAAACAACTAAAGCAAACAGAATCAGAGAGATCAAGAAGAGAGTATGCCGGGGGCTGGGAAACTTTGCTGAAAGAACTAGCAACACAGGCTGAATATTATTCTGCTTAGGTGGTAGACCCATAGGCATGAGGAAGAGCGATTGTTGGTGATGATGCAGTCACTCATGTGGTGGAAGGAAGGAAAAGAACAATGTGAAGGTGAAAATCCTTCTAGCCGGATCTGGTACAGAGAAGCTAATTATGAGGTATAGTGTACGGTTTGGATACTTAGGACTGGAATTCATTATAGAGGAAGAGAACTGTTGTTAGACAAACCCCATTGTAGACTGGCGGGGGTGGGGGAAAGGAAGAGATAGTAAGATCTAGTGGTTGGCAATGGAGGCAATGATTTTGGTTTATTTGGTTAATGAAAATGATGGTGGATTGAGAGGGAGGATCTGGTGGAGAGAGTGAGTGTTAAGAAGACAAACTGGATGGGCAAATTTTGGAGAAAGTTTGGAATGTAATCCTCTCCTGAGCATATTTTGATAAATAATAGGCCACTATCTGTCTGGAAGGGAGAAGGGAATAACATGAGATGGTGACCATGTGATGAGGAATATCAGTAGAGAGGATGAATTTGACACACAGTTTTGCTTATGGATCGACATCTTACAGGAATTAAAAAGGAGTAAGGATTGAAAGTAACTGCAGCTCCAGAATTTAATCCTATGTTTATTGCACTACAGGTAGATTCCTCTTCTTACTCATATTTATTGACTTTTCTGTAGACCAGACACTCTGCATTTTCCCAGTTAAATTTCACAGCAATCCTTTGCAGGAAGTACTAATATTCTCCCATATTTCTGTTGAGCAAACCAGGGCTCAGGAAGGTTAAGTAAGTTGATGGCAATTATGCCTCCAGTGAGTGTCAGCTGGGATCCAGTCCAGGTCTCCCTGACTACAAATTCCCACTTCTAAATGTACTCAGCAGGATTTAAGCAAATATTTTTTCTGAGTTAGTTAGATTTGTATGTGTTCATGTGTGTGTGTGAGGCTGGAAAAGGGGTTCTCTGATTTATCACGTGTGAGTTTTCTTCTCGGCTTAATTAAAAGCTTGTATACAGGGATCCTGCCCTCATTTGTATTAAGTGGAACGCTTTTATTGCTAAACTGCAAACTCTAAATTTTTGCTCTTTATGAAAGGTCCTTCTAGGCATTTGTTTTCACTAAATATTAATCAAGGTGGCATTTTATACTCTAAGTAATAATGAAACACTCCCCTTACCATGGATTTCAGAGCAAGCTGGAGATAGACTGCACCTGCATTATTGACGGTCTCTTTCTATGGCTTTCATGTTGTCATTGTGTTTAGAGGTCATTTTATGACCTTCAGTGGCATTTCTTATATTAGATTTTGAATATGGACAGAATTGCAGAGGTATCTTTTTTCCCAACACCAGTATGTCATTATGAAACTTAAATGCTACCAAGAAAATAGAGTCCATTTTGCTTTACTTGGAAAGAACCTATTTAGAATTTGTCATATGCTCCATACATAAATAATCTGGAAAAGTCTGTCACAAAGGACTTTCAGATACTTAAAAGAATTAGTCACCCCTCACACTACTCTAAATATTCCATATGTGTATTGAAATGTGCTTAGGGATCTACTGTGTCCCAGACCTGCGTCAAAGTCAAAAATCCCATTTTGCAAGGGATATAAATCTCTGAATTTGAAATCGCTTCTGAAAATGTTTGGAGTTTTAATTTCATACTTGCCTAATTTTAATGTAGGTCAAGAAAATGGAATGGCAAATGCAACTGGTAGTTGGAATAATGGGATAATACATATAAAAGAACAAAAAAAACTAAGAAAGAAAAAGAGATTGCTAATAGTGTATTTTGAACCCATTTGTGTAGAAGAGAAATAACTTAATCAATAAAATAACATATTTTGGGGGCTGAGTGTTATGTTATTAATTGAAACTCATGATTGTTACTAATTACACATCTTCAACTCATCTTTGCTTTACATGCTGATGATTTATTTCATCAGAGTTTTCTTCTCTGACTTTAGCCAGCCACTCCTGTCTTTCTTCTTCAAGGTTCTTTGTACTTTTATCTTAGCAGTGGAATTGCTGGCAAGACTCACCTTGTGCTTTATCCTTTTGGTTTCTTTAAATTACAGTCTCCTTTCCCTGCCCCACTGAAATCTCCTAAGGACTTTGAAGCTAATTTATAGTGACGCTTGCCCTGCCTCCAATTATTAAGGAGTGATAGTTGATAATAAGTGTACTCTACAACTGAGTGAGCCTGTTGAAGTCAGCACCCTCTTCTATGCTGTTTATCCTCAATTTAATAACGTTGATTGACTTATAAAATTTGCTTGGTAGGAAAAATGTTTTCCAAGTAGATTAACTGCTCAATTATTTATTTCACTGTGATTTGCTTTTACAATTCTTGCTGAAGATTTCATACTAATCTTTTTAGTGACAGATGGTTGATCAGAAATTATACAAGTTTATGTGTATAAGAGAATACTTTCACCCTTTAGAATACTGTCACTATCACATTTAAGTTCATTAGGATAATAACTGCCAGGCTGTCCTTATGAGAGGAAAGCACAGAAAGGTTAACTGATTCCGTGACAACTCAGAGTCATATGTTACTGCTCTGACTTCAGGCAGAAGAGAGATACTCTTGCTTGTGGGAGTTCCCCTTCTACAGTGAGATGTGGGGACATTCTCAATTCTACCTCTGAGACACAGTGGCCAGTCATGAAGATCAGATCTGGTGGTCAGTTGTGCTGAGAAAGGTTTTTCTCACCACTCCTGCTTTAGCATTCTGTGTACACCAGGCTCTTAAGTATGAGGACCATATGTTGAAGAGCTTTTTTTTTTTTTTTTTTTACTCTCATGTTGGTGCCCCAAATACCTGATCCAATTTATAAATCTCTAACCCTAACAATACCTGTATGTCAAGATGAGAATTTTCTCCTAGTAATTCAGTTGACTAAGTTTGCAAATAATTTCACGTCTTCCAGAGAATATTTGAACTGTGTTGGCTTCTCATAGCTCTTTCAGCACTGGCATAAAAGCAATAAAACTAGGTGCACATTTCTCTTTTGTTGGAAGACAATCTATCTCTTCAAAGCCATTGACAAATATAATTGATCAAGGTGATTTCCTCTGTCCCGGCATTTCTACCTAATATCTTATATGGGGTTCTATTATAAATAATTGGATCCCCCTTTCTTTCTATGTTGATAGACTTTCTTTTTTGTTTTTGACCTTTTGCCACTTTCTAGTACCTCTTATAGCTTCCTCTCTTTCCTCCCGAGTTACTGGACCTCTCCATGTTTTCTTGTTGCTCTTACATAGATTTTCTCTATAAAGCATTTGGTGATAGATATATTGGGGAACCATATAAAACCAACATTTATTGCTGGGTGTAATTTTATTTTATTAGCTAATCAATGTACTTACCCAATATAAAGTCTCTATAATTTCTATTTTCAGCCCAGCCAGTAGCCATCCATTTTCAGAAAAGATTAATTTCAGAAGACATAAGAGCAGCAGACTCATCCTGGTGACACTTATGGCTGAAAAGATAGACATATTCCTAATAAAGCAACAATTGAAAAATAGTTCCCAAAATAGTTTACTTCATATATAAAAATAATAATAATGGTTCAGTGTCAGAATTGTATTCATTAATTGTTTGTCATCTTCCCACTACCTCTCACTCTCCTAGGCAGAAGCACATACATGTCCAGTGGCACTTATGACTTTTGTTAATCCAAATACCTGGTTACTTTGTGACTTTTAAGATGTTCGTGCATGGTTTGTATGATAAAGAGTATAGAGGATTAAGTTTCATGAATTAAATGACAGCTACATCTACTATTTATTAGCAGTGCGACATTGGGCAAGTCATTAAATGATTCTGAGCTTCAATTTCCTCATCTAAAATAGGGGTCATGAGTATTTTATCTATGGTGTAGGACTGTCCTTCTCTTAGATGAGACTTTTCTTGCTAGCATTTCGTGAGTTACGTGACTTATTCTGAGAGATTTGACCACCGAGGTGATGCAAATTTCAGTGCTCCCAAATTGCCATTGCTTAGACACAATGAAGGCATGCCATCCCTTAATGAGTTCAAGAATAGGTCGATTTGTCTTGAAGCTACAGCCTGAGGTTTTACTCTATTATTAATTGTAGTCATGGACTTCATGAGATTTTCACAAGTTCAAGTTTTATAAAGTCCTCAGGATCACTTTGATGTTCCCAGTCACATTTTTAAAGTACCTCTCCTTTTTAGCATTCCATCCTGGGATCCCAAACCTTTTCTAACAGCCTGTGCTCTAGGTTGATACCATGCTTTACTTCTCATCATAAATAGCTCTTATTCAACCATTAGTAGCAATTCATATACATGGCTTTTTGCAAACCGTTGAGGGGAAAATGAATGAAAGACGGTCTCTGATAGGGCGCCTGAGTGGCTCGATCTGTTGGGTGTCCACCTTTGGTTCAGGTCATGATCTCTCAGTTTGTGAGTTCGTGCCCCACATCAGGCTCGGTGCTGACAGCTTGGAGCCTGGAGCCGGCTTCAGATTCTGTGTCTCCCTCTTTCTGCCCCTCTCCAATTCATGCTCTGTCACTCTTTGTCTCTTAAAAATGAATGAACATTACAAAACTATTTTTAAAAAGACAGTCCCTGATATGAAGGGCCCCAGAGTATAGTGGGTAAAACTGACAGGAAAATCATCAAAATTAAATGTTGTAACTTTTAAGAAGAGAGGTAGAATTCTATTAGTGCAAGGAAGCAAATAATATAGATTTGCCACATAGATTGCAACTGACCTAGGTCTACTTCAGGACGGAATGTGGCAGCTGATATCAGACATGAATCTTAAAAAACAAATTATTCAGCCATAAGAAAGAACAAAATCTTGCCATTTGCAATAATATGGATGGAGCTAGAGAGGATAATGGTTAGTGAAGTAAGCTGGTAGGAGAAAGACAAATACCATATGATTTTACATAAAGGTGGAATTTAAGAAACAGAACAAATGAGCAAAGAGAAAAAATGGAGACAGACTAAAAAATGGACTCTTAACTCTATGGGTGAAATAGGAGATAGGGGTTAAGAGTAGACTTATCTTGTTGAATACCAAATAATATACGGAACTGTTAAATCACTATATAAAATGGACATGTGTTATACAGGACAAGGAGAGAAGTAGTACTTCATATTTAGGAAAAAGCATCCACAAAGCCATAGAAGCAAGAGAGCATAGTCTCTTGGGAAGCAACATACCGAATAAGCTAGAATGGGGGATTTGTGAGAGAGGTGACTAGAGGTGTCCACTAGTCAAGGTTCTCCAGAGAAAAAGAAACAATAGGATGGATGGATGCGTGGACGGATGGATGCATGGATATATATATAAGAAGAGGTTTATTATGGGTATTGGCTCACATTATGGAGGTATAAAAGCCCCATAATTTACTCTGGGCAAGTTGGAGAATGAGGGAAGTCAGTGGTGTAATTCAGTCTGAGTAAAAGGCCTGAGAATGAGAGCCAGAAATGCCATGTCCAAGGGTAAGGAAGATGGATGTCTCAGCTTAGGCAGAGAGCATATTCACCTTTCTACCACCTTTTTGTTGTGTTCAGGTCCTCAGCAGTTTAGATGAGCCTGCCTCATCAGTGAGGGCTCTCCTTACTGTGTACTGATTTAAAGGCTAATCTCCTCTAGAGACACCCTCACAGACACACTAAGAAGTAATGTTTTACCAGCAAACTAGGCAGTTAGGCTGACAAAATTTAACAATCATGAGATGGTATGTTAGAGGTGAACCAGGACCAGATCTAGAGGACGTTGTCAGCCGTAGTACAGGGCTTAATTTTATCCTAAATGTGATTAAAAATATTTAATGAGTCTATGTAGGAGAGCAATACAATCAGATTTATGTTTTATGAAGATCACTCTAGAACAGTATTAAAGATAATTTACTGGTGGAGGGAGTTTACCAAAGTCAGCAAGATAGGTTAGATGTATCGTATTAGACCTGATAACAAATATGAGGAACTGAAGAACAAAAGTCATGCCTATGATTGGTTTTAAAAAATATTTGTCAAATAAACAAGTTAATTTAATTACCTCTCATAGAGGTGCACTGACCAAATCAGTGGAGGATGCCTAGTTTAGGCTTAATCCAGTTTTTTTTTATGGTTTTATTTTATTTTATTTTATTTTTGAGAGAGAGAGAGAGACACACAGCGTGAGCAGGGGAGGGTCAGAGAAAGAGGGAGACACAGAATCTGAAGCAGGCTCCAGGCTCTGAGCTAGCTGTCAGCCCAGAGCCTGACTTGGGGCTCGAACCCACCAACCGGGAGATCATGAATGACCTGAGCCGAAGTCAGATGCTTAACTGACTGAGTCACCCAGGAGCCCCTTAATACAGTTTTTAATATAAAAATATGCCACGAGGGAGAAAGGAAGTGAGTATTGCAAACAATGCTTTCATAAACAGCAACACTAATCAGTCCTCACCTAAGTTCCCTTGGATGGATAGTCTAGAGGAAGGTTGGTATTTGTGTGTATGTATATATGTTTACTTGCATGAGTATTTGCATCAGTGTGTATGTGTGTGTGTGTGCACACGCATGTGTGTGCGTGTGTACACACATCTAAGCCGACTGGGAATGCAGAAAGGAATAGGAAATTCAGTCAGTGAGACAGAATGTGAGCCCAGGCAAACTTTATGTTAATTATAAAAGTTCATAAAGGAAGAAGGATTACATCAACAGAGGGTGACTCATAGTTAAATGAGGTTTTCATCCATAAGGCATTTATTGGTAACAAATACCGTGCTCACAAACCGAAGCCAAGTAATGCAGTAACAACATAACTACAATGACTTTAGCTGTGACAAAGTTAGGCATAAATTTCAACCTACGCATATTAGCGTCTAGAAGACATGACATTGTCTCCAGAGAATTGTAGATGGACTTACATGGTAGCCCTTACACCAGGAAGCCTTTTATCTAGAAGGCATTTGTAAGAAAATACCTCATTTACATCTTTACTAACTGCTATAATTTATAAATTTTTTTTTGAGGAGAAATACTTCACTTTCATTTGTCTTTCCCCAGATTTTGGAATTTCTCTGGGCTTGGAGTGGAGCCGCTGACAAAGTATGTAGTGAGGAGTTGAAAATTTTAAAAAGAGAGGGTACACTACACAACTGGGAGAGATAAATACGATTTATAAATGGAGACAAGAGGCAGAGTGGAAATTAAAATTCTTCTAAGTTGTATTATATGATTTAAATAGAGTGCAATTTCCATGAACCAGAGGGAAAAATCAATAGAACAAGAGTATGAAATGGAAGGAAATGCTTAGCCAGCACACGCTCCCTCAGTTACCCTGACCCTCTTCATTCTGAGGTTGAGAAAGTGATGTGGAATCTTGAAAGAAAACCAGCTTCTCCCGGGAAATGCTGTGAAGATAAAGAACTGCCTAACAGTTCAGACTAATAGGTTGCAGTGGGTAAGAATTCAATATCCCCAGGCTTCATAAATGAAGGGGAGTCTTCATATCAGCCTGTGGGACTTTTCAAATTTTAAATTTTGGAACATGTGGAATTCAATATGCATGGATTCAATAAAAGCATATGTCATTGCATTTTGTATATAATGAAGCCAGAGAGGAGTGATGTTTCCATGTGAAATCTTCCAATTTATATTTCATCGAAAGTATATTACATTTGGCTGTGGTGCTACATGCATTTATCTCTAAACATTGTATTGCAAGAAATATGTTTTCTGTTCTCTTAAGTATAAGGTTCTCTGTAAAGGTTTTAAAGACCTAAAAATTAGACTTGCAACAGTTACATTGCTAAGGCAAGTCTTTCCTCCTTTCTAATCGCTCTAACATATGTGACTGTAAAATAATATCTTGAAACTTCTCATTATTGCATAAATAATCTTGCTACTAGAAGAGCAACCTTGAATTCTTCAGAAGTTACACAGGACTATTTTAAGAACACTTCGAGAGTTTGTTTCCTGGAGCACCTGACAGTTTTCTTCAGAGCTGCTGCTTTGTAGAGAAAAGTAGTAATTGTTAAGCTTTTCCACTTGAAGCATACAATTTCTCAGATGTGCCCTGCATAGGTGTATTTTAGGAAAGGTTTCAATTTGGTTGCCTAATTTCAGCCCTGGCTAGGCCCACAGTGATGATAACATTGAAAAATAACTTGGTACGCTGCTTGGTCTCCTGCTGCTCAAATTTTATCACAAACTGCTAGTTTGCTGGAGATTAGCTGCTAAAATGCTCTCCTGATTAATGTGCTAATTAATTAATGCAGCTGCTAAATTGTACTGCTGATTAAAATAATCCACATAGAGAGCTCTGGAAAAACTCCCTAAATTAGTCAACTCATTCCAGGTGCATTTTTACCAGAGGAAAACCTCAGCGAATGAGCAGAGTAATCAGATCTGTGGCCTGCTTCTGGGAGCAACTGAGAGATTCTTCAGAGAGACCCCTCTTCTTTTACCTCACTCCTTACATTGATGTCATGGCCAGAACCTCAAAATGAGGCATAGGGAGGAATTAGGACAAACTTTTCTCTTTTTCTCTAGCAAATTAATTTTCCCAAGAAATGACCAGTGGGGCTCAGCAACTAAATTTTACTGAGTTGAAGGAGTTTGTAGTGTACATCATGTGTTTTGAGTCAAATCCCAAGTTCCCACTTCAGTCGGTTGGCTCTGTGGAAGTTTGGGCCAATCAACCTTCCAGGTGATTCCAGTTGTGGTGTTCCTTCTCGAAGACCCTGGTTCTCAGAGTACTTATTCTGTCTACCAGAACAGGAGTTAGTGAGCACCTACCATGTTCAAAAATCACACTAGGTAAAAACGTAAGATGTTTTAACTCTCTTTGCAAACTTCATTTTATAATTTTGGGAATAAAGCATTCACCTTAAAAAAGTATTTTCCATTACTGCACAACAAAATACTGCACGCGTACTAAATCAGTGGAATAGATGTAAGAACTACAGATATACAGAGGAAGGATAAACAATTTGCATTTCTAGTGATTTCTTCTGCAATGAAGTCAAAATGAGTATTTCCATTTTTTTGAAGGTTAAAAGGATTTAGGTTGATGAATCCTTATTTGTCACAGAGAAACCCTATGAATTCATTCCCTCTTGTGAAAACACAAAGGCCCGAAAATGAGTAAAAGTTTAGTCCAGTTGACAAAGCTGAGGCCAAATTGACAAAACCCAAGAAGGATACTGAGGGTGAGCCCTGGTGCTGACCAGTTAGCAGGCCTTGAGTGCCAGGCCAGACAGGGGTCAATGAGCCACAAGTCTTTGGAGGAAAACAGCTTATTTGGAGATCTGTCTGCAGTATGAAGATTATATTGGTGAGGGGGACTTGGAGAGCAAAAGGTAAATTAGGAAGGTTTTCCATAATCCAGATACTATAGGCCCTCATTAGTGTCCCATTCATAGTCAATAGAGATCCTCAACAAATTATCCTTGCATTACTCATAGTTCTTACCTAACCTTGGGGGTACTGTGGAAGCATTTAATTAGCTTTCTTGAGGAAATTCCTGCAGAGGGATGGTCCCTTGAATCGCATAGTATGTTTAGATAAGTGACAACTCTTAGATCTAGTTCTGTTGCCAAGGACTGAATTGTGTTCTTTCCAAAAGATATGTTGAAATCCTAACTCCTGATATCTATAAATGTGGCCTTATTTGGAAACAAGCTTTTTGCTGATGTACTCATGTAAAGAGGAGTCATTACTGTGCACCTTAATCCAAGTATGGCTGGTACCCTTATAAAAGAGGAGAAGGGACACAGAGATAGAAACACACAGAATATGGATATGTAACAAGAGAAGCAGAGATTGGAGTGAGCACCTACAAGCCAAGTAATACCAATGATTGCTAGCAAACACTGGAAGTTAAAAGAGGCAGGAAGGATTTTCTTATGGGGTTCAGAGGAATCATGGTCCTGCTAACACCTTAATTTCAGACTGCTAGACTCCAATATTGTGAGACCATACATTTCTATCATTTTAAGCCATCCAGGTTGTGTTACTTTGTTACAGCAGCCCTAGGAACCTAATAGTTCCAGTAATAATTCTAATAATTAATTTTTGATGAGTTCATACTATATGCTGAGGGCTATGGTGAGCTCTTACTTGCCTTACAGAATAGTCCAGTACAGTCATCACAGTGAACACTATCCGGCAGATATTACTATTACCCTTTTCATATAAATAAGAGTGAGAAATTGAAAAGCTTGTCTAAGGTCACCGTCTATTCAATTTCAGTGCTAGTGTACTATTGCCTCACAGCAGGATAGAAGTCTCCTGGCTTCTCTATGCAGACAGAGCAGGGCAGAGTCATAAGCTCTGTAAGCAAGACCATGAGCCATTTTCCAGGCATCCTGGAACCCAGGGAGCGAGGACATGAAGCTCTGTCTTAGCCTCCATCCTGTCCTTCTCATTGCCAGGCTTTGGAAGAATACCTAGCATCTCTTCATTGGAGAACCAATAGTAGCTAAGATTATTGGCTTGGATATTAGCAAACATTGATGTCAGTATTCCTTCTTAACAAGTGAGTAACAAAGGCTGAAGCGTTAAGGTAGAGGCTTATGGTCATAAGCAAGTTCCACTTGGGTCAAAAATAAAGCCAGATTGTGCTGCATAGTCCAGTGGTGTGTGTGTGTGTGTGTGTGTGTGTGTGTGTGTGTGTGTGTGTGTGTTTCCTTTCTTACTAAATTTGAGCTTTTTTTTAATAAGTTAATGGAGAAGCTGAGATGTTATTTCAAAATGGGAATTTAATTTTTACACATGTTTATATTACCAGAAAGCACTTAAGGCAATTTTAGAAATTAATCCAATAATAATAATATATTGAAGATTAATGAAAGTCAGGAGGTCCCCTGCTGAGAGCATGGGACACAGCAGAAATATGACGTTGATCTTATTTTTTCTAGACATATGAATATGTCATATTTTAGTGATCTATTACCCAGAATGAATCTTTTATCTTCCTTAACCACAGTTGTTTATAGCTGGGCTTAATCCCCAAAGCTAGGGAATAATCTTTTAAAATAGATACTTTTTATTCTTGGCGAAGGATTCTGTAACAAATATGGAGCTATTTTCATTCTTCATAGGCATGTATTCCTTCCTATTCTTTATTTTGTTAAATTTTTAGTTAACATATAGAGTAATAATAATTTCAGGGATATAATTTAGTGATTCATCACTTACATAAACCCCAGTGCTCATCCCAACACGTGCCCTCCTTAATGCGTTAGCATTTCCCCCCACCCAACACCCCACTAGCATCCCTCAGTTTTTCTCTGTATTTAAGACTCTCTTATGGTTTGTTTCCCTCTCTGTTTTTATATTATATTTGCTTCCCTTCCCTTATGTTCATCTGTTTTGTATCTTAAAGTCCACATATGAATGAAATCATATATTTGTCTTTCTCTGACTGACTTATTTTGCTGAGCATAATACTCTTAGTTCCATCGATGTTGTTGCAAATGGCAAGATTTCGTTCATTTAGGTCACTGAGTAGTATTCCATTGTATGCATATACCACATCTTCTCTATCCATTTATCATTCGATGGACATTTGGGCTCTTTTCCTACTTGGCTATTGTTGACAATGCTGCTAGAAACATTGGGGTACATGCATACCTTCAAAGGTACACCTGTATCCCTTGGATAAATACCTAGCAATGCAATTGCTGGGTCATAAGGTAGTTCTATTTTTAATTATTGAGAAACCTCCATACTGTTTTCCAGAGTGGCTGCACCAGTTTGCATTCCCACCAGCAATGTAAAAGGTTCCCCTTTCTTTGCATCCTCACCAACATCTGTTGTTGTCTGAATTGTTAATTTTAGCCATTCTGACTGGTGTGCAGTGGTATCTCATTGTGGTTTTATTTGTATTTCCCTGATGAGTGATGTCGAGCATTGTTTCATGTGTCTGTTGGCCATCTGGATGTCTTCTTTGGAAAAGTGTCTATTCATGTCTTTTGGCCATTTCTTCACTGGATTATTTGTTTTTTGGTGTTGAGTTTTGTAAGTTCTTTAGAGATTTTGGATACTAACCCTTTATGTGATATGTAATTTGCAAACATCTTGTCTCATTCCATAGTTTACCTTTTGGTTTTGCTGATTGTTTCCTTTGCTGTGCAGAAACTTTTTGTCCTGATGAGGTCCCAATGGTTTATTTTTGCTTTTGTTTTCCTTGTCTATGGAGACATGTCAAGTAATAAGTTGCAGTGGCCAAAGTCAAAGAGGTTGTTGCCGGGACACCTGGGTGGCCCAGTAAGTTGAGCGTCCAACTTCAGCTCAGGTCATGGTCTCATGGTCTGTGATTTGAGCCCTGCGTTGGGCTCTGTGCTGACAACTCAGAGCCTGGAGCCTGCTTCAGTTTCTATGTCTTTCTCTCTCTCTGTCCCTCCTCTGGTCATTCTCTCTCTCTCTCTCTCTCTCTCTCTCTCTCTCTCTCTCTCTCTCTCTCTCTCTCTTTCAAAAGTGAATAAACATTGAAATAAATTATACAAAATAGTTGTTGCCTGTTTTCTGCTCTAGAATTTTGATGGCTTCCTTTCTTACCATTTGCTGAAGACTGTCTTTTTTCCATTGGATTCCATGTCTTTTCTGCTTTGTCAAAGATTAGTTGGCCATATGTTTGTAGGTCCATTTTGGGTTCTCTATTCTGTCCATTGATCTATGTGTCTGTTCTTGTGCCAATACCATGCTGTCTTGATGATGACAGCTTGATGTCTGGAATTGTGATGCCTCTAGTTTTGGTTTTATTTTTTAAGATTGCTTTGGCTATTCGGGATCTTTTCTGGTTCCATATAAACTTTAGGATTGTTTGTTCTAGCTCTGTGAAAAATGCTGCTGTTATTTTGATAGGAATTACATTGAATATTTGGATTTTTGGGGGATAGTATTGATATTTTAACAATATTTTTTCTTCCAATCAATATGCTTCAAATGTTTTTCCATTTTTATGTGTGTCTTCTTCAATTTCTTTCATAAGTTTTCTATAGTTTTCAGTGTATAGATTTTTCACCACTTTGGTTAGGTTTATTCCTAGGTATTTTATGGTTTTGTTGCAATTGTAAATGGGATGGATTCCTTGATTTCTCTTTCTACTACTACATTATTGGTGTATAAAAATGCAACCAATTTCAGTGCACTGATTTTATATCCTGTGACTTTGCTGAATTCATGGATTAGTTCTAGCATTTTTTGGGGTAGAGTCTTTTGAGTTTTCCACATAGAGTATCATGTTGTCTGTGAATAGTGAAAGTTTGACTTCTTCCTTGCCTATTTGAATGCCTTTTACTTTTTTGTGTTATCTAATTGCTGAGGCAAGGACTTCCAACACTATGTTGAATAACAGTGGGGAAAGTGGACATCTTTGTTGGTTCCTGACCTTAGGGGGAAAGCTCTCAGATTTCCCCCACTGGGAATGGTAATTAGCGGTGGGTCTTTCATAAATGGCCTTTATGATCTTAACGTATGATCCTTCGATTCCTCCTTTCTTGAGGATTTTTATCAAGAACGGATGCTGTATTTTGTCAAGTGCTTTTTCAACATCTATTGGGAGGATCATGTGTTCTGATCCTTTCTTTTATTAATATGATATATCACATTGATTTGTGGATAATGAACCAGCCCTACATGACAGGAGTAATTCCCATTTGATCGTGGTGAATAGTTCCTTTAATGTATTGTTGGATCTGGTTTGCTAGTATCTTGTTGAGAATTTTTGCATCCATGTTCATCTGAGAAATTGGTCTGTAGCTCTCCTTTATATTTAAAAAGTATTTTAATGTTTATTTATTTTTGAGAGAGAGAGAGAGAGAGAGAGAGAGAGAGAGAGACCGAGCAAGCATGCCAGAGAATGGCAGAGAGAGAGGAGACACAAAACCTGAGCTGTCAGCACACAACCTGAGATGGGGCTCGAACTTACAAATCATGAACCGAAGTTGGATGCTTAACCAATGGAACCATCCAGGCGCCCCTATAGTTCTCCTTTTTGGTGTCTTTATCTGGTTTTGGAACAAAGGTAATGCTGTCTTCACTGAATGAGTTTAGAAGTTTTCTTTTCATTCCTATTTTTTGGAACAGCTTCAAAATAATAGGTATTAACTCTTCTTTAAATGTTTAGAAGATTGTGGAGAGATTTATGATTACTGATTTAAATTTCTTTACTGGTTATGGGTCTGTTTGCATTTTCTATTTCTTCCTGTTTCAGTTTTGGTAGTTTATATTTTCTAGGAATTTGTCTATTTCTCCCAGATTGCCCAATTAATTGACATAATTGCTCATAATATTGTCTTATTATTGTTTGTATTTCTACAGTGTTGGTTGTGATTTCTTCTCTTTCATTCATGATTTTATTAATCTGGATCCCTTCCTTTTTATTTTTGATCAGTCTTGCTAGGGGTTTATCAATTTTGTTAATTCTTTCAAAGAACCAGCTCCTGGTTTCATTGATTTGTTCTACTACATTTTTTTGTTTGTTTTAGTTTTGGCTTCATTGATTTCTGTTCTAATCTTCAGTATTTCCCTTCTTCTACTGATTTTGGGCTTTATTTACTGTTCTTTTTCTGGGTCTTTTAGGTGGAAGGTTAGGTTTTGTATTTGAGAAATTTCTTCCTTCTTTAGGAAGGCCTCGATTGCTATGTACCTCCCTCTTATGACCTCTTTTGCTCCATCCCAGAGGTTTTGGGCTGTTCCCTTTTTATTTACATTGGCTTCCATGTACTTTTTAATTTCCTCTTTAATTTCTTGGTTAACCCATAGTATAATATTCTTTAATCTCTAAGTATTCATGGCCTTTCCAAATATTTCTTTGTGGTTGATTTTGAGTTTCATAGTGTTGTGGTCTGAAAATGTGCAAGGTATGATCTTGATCTTTTAGTACTTGCTTAGGACTGATTGTGACCCAGTATGTGATCTATTCTGGAGAATTTTCCATGTGCACCTGAGAATAATGTGTATTCAGCTGCCTTAGGATGAAATGATCTGAATATATCTGTTAAATCCATCTGGTCCAGTGTGTCATTCAAAGCCATTGTTGCCTTGTTGATTTTCTGCTTCATGATCTGTCCATTGGTGTAAGTGGAGGTGTTGAAGTCCCATACTATTATGGTATGATTATCAATGAGTTTGTTTATGTTTGTGATTAATTGATTTATATATGTGGACTCTCGTTTTGGGACCACAAAGATTTATAACTGTTATATCTTCTTGGTGCATAAATCAGTTACTTACTCTATGATGTCCCTCTTCTTCATCTCTTGTTACATTCTTTATTTTACTTTATTTTTTTATTTTTTTAAAAATAGTTTATTGTCAAATTAGTTTCCATATAACACCCAGTGTTCTTCCCCACAAGTGCCCTCCTCCATCACCACCATCTATTTCCCCTCTTCCCCTCCCCCTTCAACCCTTAGTTCATTTTCAGTGTTCAGAAGTCTCTCAGGTGTTGCATCCCTCTCTCTCCCCAACTCTCTTTTCCCTTCCCCTCCCCCTGATCCTTCATTAGGTTTCTCCTGTTCTCCAGTTAGACCTATAAGTGCAAACATATGGTATCTGTCTTTCTCTGCCTGACTTATTTCGCTTAGCATGACACCCTCCAGGTCCATCCACTTTCCTACAAATGGCCATATTTCATTCTTTCTCATTGCTGTGTAATACTCCATTGTGTATATATACCACATCTTCTTTTTTTTTAATAGTTTACTGTCAAATTGGTTTCCATACAACACCTAGTGCTCTTCCCCATAAGTGCCCTCCTCCATCACCGCCACCTCTTTCCCCCCTCCCCCTTCAACCCTCAGTTCATTTTCAGCATTCAATAGTCTCTCAAGTTTTGCATCCCTCTCTCTCCCCAACTCTCTTTCCCTCTTCCCCTCCCCC
>NC_043701.1:39127656-39160063 GCF_006229205.1 Suricata suricatta | reverse complement strand
CATCAGGTGATGGACATTTAGGCTCTTTCCATGTTTTGGCTATTGTTGACAGTGCTGCTATGAACATTGGGGTACATGTGCTCCTATGTATCAGCACTTCTGTATCCCTTGGGTAAATCCCTAGCAGTGCTATTGCTGGGTCATAAGGAAGTTCTATGGATAGTTTTTTGAGGAACTACCACACTGCTTTCCAGAGTGGCTGCACCAGTTTACATTCCCACCAACAGTGTAGGAGGGTGCCCATCTCTCCACACCCTCGCCAGCATCTACAGTCTCTTGATTTGTTCATTTTAGCCACTCTGACTGGTGTGAGGTATTATCTCAGTGTGGTTTTGATTTGTATTTCCCTGATGATGAGTGATGTTGAGCATCGTTTCATGTCCCTGTAGGCCATTGGATGGCCTCTTTGGAGAAGTGTCTATCTATTTATGTCTTCTGCCCATTTTTTCACTGGGTTATTTGTTTTTCGGGTGTAGAGTTTGGTGAGTTCCTTGTAGATTTTGGATACTAGCCCTTTATCTGATATGTCATTTGCAACTATCTTTTCCCATTCTGTCTGTTGCCTATTAGTTTTCTTGATTGTTTCCTTTGCAGTGCAGAAGCTTTTGATCTTGATGAGGTCGCAAGAGTTCAGTTTTGCTTTCATTTCCCTTGTCTTTGGGGATGTGTCCAGTAGGAAATTGGTGTGGTTGAGGTCAAAGAGGTTGTTTTCTCCTTTCTCTTCGACTGTTTTGATGGTTTCCTGTCTCACATTCAGGTCCTTCAGCCATTTTGAGTTCATTTTTTGTGTATGGTGTAAGAAAGTGGTCTAGTTTCTTTCTCCTGGATGTTTCTGTCCAGTTCTCCCAGCACACCTGCTAAAGAGGCAGTGTTTTTTTCCACTGGATACTCTTTCCTGCTTTGTCAAAAATTAATTGGCTGTACATTTGTGGCCCCAGTTCTGGGTTCTCTATTCTATTCCATTGGTCTATGTGTCTGTTTTTGTGCTAATTATTTTAAAATCTAGGTCATCTAAGTATGGCTACTCCAACTTTCCATTGATGACATTAGCATGATAGATGGTTCTCCATCCCCTTACTTTCTTCTTTTTTTTTTTTAAATGCTTTTTATTTATTTTTGAGAGACAGAGGGAGACAGCGTGAGCAGGGGAGAGTCAGAGAGAGAGGGAGATACAGAATCTGAAACAGGCTCCAGGCTCTGAGCTAGCTGTCAGCACAGAGCCTGATGCAGGGCTGGAACCCACGAACCACGAGATCATGACCTGAGCCGAAGCCGGACGCTTAACTGACTGAGCCACCCAGGCGCCCCATCCCCTTACTTTCAATCTACAGCTGTCTTTATCTCTAAAATGTATCTTTTGTAAACAGCATATAGATGAATGGATCTTGTTTTCATATCCATTCTGTTACCCTATGTCTTTTGATTAGAGCATTTAGTCCATTGACATTTAGAGTGAGTACTGAAAGGTATGAATTTATTGCCATTTTGTTGCCTGAAGAATTGGAGTTCCTGGTAGTGTTCTGTGGTACTTTCTAGTCTTGGTTGCTTTTGGTCTTTTGGTTTTGTTTCATCAGAGGGGTTTCTGAAATTTCTTGCTGGGCTAGTTAAACGGTCATGCTCTACTTTAGTTTTTGTGTGTCTGGGAAACTCTTTATCTTTCCATCTGTTGTGAATGAGAGCCTCAACTGATAAAGAATTCTTGGCTGCATATTTTTCTGATTCAGCATGTTGAATATATCATGCTACTCCTTTCTGGCCTACCAAGTTTTTGTGGATAGGTCTCCTACAAACAGGATCTGTCTTCCCTTATACGTTAAGTATTTTTTTCCCTTGCTGCTTTCATAATTATTTCCTTTTCTGTGTATTTTGTGAATTTGACTATGATATGCCTTGGTTTTAGTTGTATCTAATTGGAGTTCTCTGTGGTTTTTGGATTTTAATGTCTGTGTCCTTCCCCAGGTTAGGAACGTTTTCTGCCATCATTTGTTCACATAAATCTTCTGCCCCTTTTTCTCCTTCTTCATCCTTCAGAATTCCTTTGATTTGGATGTTATTTCTTTTTAATGAGTGACTGCATTCTCTAAGTTTTGTATCATGATCTTTTGCCTTATTTCCCTCTTTTTTTTCCCTGCATCATTATTGTCTATAATTCTATCTTCTAAATTGCTGATTCACTGCTCTGTTTCATCCATTCTTCCCATTGTGGCATCGTTAGAGTTTGCATCTTGGTTATACCATTTTTAATTTTGTTTTGACTAGATTTTATTTTTTGTCTCTGCAGAAATGGATTCTATGCTTTTCTCAAATCCAGGTAGTGTTCTTATATTTGTGCTGAATCCCAGTTCAGATATCTTGCTTATATATGTGTTGATTAAGTCTCTTGCTGTCATTTCTTCCTATTATTTCTTTTGAGGTGAATTCCTACGTTTTGCCATTTTGAAGGAAGAAAAGAATTAATAAAATTAAAAAAAAAAAAAGCCAAATGAAGGAAGCTAGATCCTAGATATGTTTTGGTCTGCTTGTTGAAAAAATCTTTGTAGAATAGGAAAAAAAAGGGAAGTGAAAGAAAAAATGATAATAAAAAATTAAAAAATATATAATAAAATAAAGTGAAATAAAGAACACGAAGTAGAATAAAATAGTTTTAAATAAAAAATAAAGTAAGATAATTTTTTTCTCTTTCTGTCTCCAAGAATGAGGAGGAAAAAAGTAAGGAAAAAGAAAAAGAAAAAGAAAACTGTTTAAGCAAAAACAGAAGCAAAAAAGGAACCAATAAATGAACCAACAAACAGAATGAACCCTGATGACGTTACACCCAGTTTCCCCTAGAACTGAAACTATGAAGCCTTCTGTAGTCTGTCCACCAAGCAGGTAGAGTGACCTGTGCTGGTCTTCTAGGGAATACGCTTGGAAGGTGCACTTGGGTGGGGCTTGGTATAACAGCTCCATTCTCCAGTAGGTGGTGCTGCTTATCTAACTTGGATGGATCAATGTGTCTTTTATGCTTGTGCATGGGGAGAGGTGGAAATGGTTTCACCTAGCTCCCTTGTCTCTAGCACAGGAACTTTGCACTCTCACTGACTTGTGACGAAGCACTCTTTTTTCTCAGGCCTCTGTCCATTCTTGCCTTTACCCTGTCCATATCCAAGTTCTCTGCCTACCAGGTGGCACTTCCCTCCAGAGTTTTATTTCAGATGGCTTATGTTTCAAAACCCCATGCTTCAGAGACTCCTACAGCTTGGACCCACACCCACTGCCTGGGGGAGGGTCTCACTGAACAATGGCCAGGTGCTGGCTTGCCCCAGAAAATTCAGAGATTCTGGCAAACCACAACACAGCCAACATCAGGTTTCACCGCACTCTGGTGTCTTTGTCCCAATACCAACAAACATGGCTTCTCTCTGGGGTCTGGTCGGACCTTTGCCTGTGTGGAGGCTGTATGGGCTCTATTGAATGCACTCCAAGCAGGGGAACTGCTTCTCCAGGTGTGGCACATGGACCCCTCAGACCCTGCAGCTTGCTCCTGGGAATTCACCCTTTTTCCTCACCAGAGCACTGCCAGGCACTGATCTCCAAAACTTCAGACTCTGTGCTCCAGTGTTTATAGAATCCTGGTCGTATTTAAAGTATTTCTCCGCTAACTTTTTAAATAATAATGGTAATAATATTAAGCAGACTGACTTTTTTAAAGTGAAGTAATTTTTATTTTATTATTTTTTTAAGTAAGCCCTGTGCCTGATGTGGAGCTTGAACTCCTGACCCCAAGATCGGGAGTTGCATCCTCTGCCTGAGCCAGCCAAGCACCCCAAGCAGATTTACTTTTAATATATCTTATTATGCATTTTACTTTTCTACAGAAAAAGTACCACTTATTGTTTGCACCTAGAGGGCACTATTCTCATCACTCTCCCATGACAATCTGCTATAAGGGAGAATATTAGACTAGAGCATAGTGGACAAAATGGGAAGAAATTTCCATGAAACTAGTAAAGAAGATATCTAATATTTTCCTGAACCTAGTTGAAATCACCAGAGGATTTAACCTTGTGTCATTTTTACTTTTAATGTTTGTTAATTTTCCCTACTATATGTGGATACATATTTTTTGTCAAAACTATGAAAATTAGCATAAAATATAAAGGGAAGATGTGGGTATTCATATTCCATCCTTGTAGTGAATCTCTGTTAATACTTTAGTTAATATTTTGGTTATTTCTGTCTAGTATTTTTTCATGCACATATATATGGTCATATTTTCCATTTTTGTTCACGATTTAAGTGCAGTTTGATATCCTGCTTTTCACTTAGCTATAATCAACATTTTCCTATACAAGTAAAATTTATTTAAAGCCATTATTACTTTTCCTTAATATTCCATTATCAGATGCATATGATTTTGTAGTATCATAATATGTAAAGCAAAATCAGAAGCTCATGGATTGAATTCAGTTTGGAGACCCTGTAATAAGCCCTAAAATACAAAGATATGATCAATGTTTTCCATAAGCTTACAATCTACACTATTCATCTAGAGGACCCAAAGACTAACTCAACAAAATTTGCTTCAGGGTCTCAACCTTCATTTACCTTATTGCCTTGTGCCCTACTGTTCTCCTAAATTAGACTAGTCTCAGAATGTGATTGGATAGCACAGAATGTATTAAAGTTATACTTCTTTATTGACACAAGCTTCTCATCCATTTTTTCAACATTTGGAGAAAAAATATATTGAGGAAAGTTCAAGAGTTCAATATAAGAAATAGGTTAAAGATAAGTTAACGTATTTTCTTTGGTATTATAGCTTAATGAAACAGATTAGAATACTATATATATTTTGGGGTGCCTGGGTGGCTCAGTCGGTTAAGCGTCAGCTTCGGCTCAGGTCATGATCTCACGGTTCATGGGTTCGAGCCCCCTATTGGGTTATGTGCTGACAACTAACTCAGAGCCTGGAGACTGCTTCAGGTTCTGTATCTCCCTCTCTCTTCGACCCTCTCCTGCTTGCGCTGTCTATGTTTCTCAAAAATAAATTTAAAAAAAAAATGAATACTATATATATTTTAGTAGCAGGGTATCCACATAAAAGGAGAAACTGTCATTGTGACCTTGTTTAACATCTGTAAGATTGGGCTCACATTGAAGCCCTGCATGTTCATTTTTGATTCACAGTTACACTTTTCAACTCATGAATCAGTTGTTTACTCTACCTGCTCTTTACCTGGTCTGGATCTGACTGCATAGAGGATCTGAATATGAGTGAAGATATGCATGATTTATCCTAATGTGATGAATGGGGTGCCTGATGCTGAAGTGGCTCAGAAGGGATCACTTTGGATTAGAAGGGAATAGTTATGGGGCATTGCCACCTGCAAATTTGTTCGTGGCTTTGCCTGGGTTTACAGCTGAGCTTTGGGCTGAAAAGCTCTTAAACATGATTTATCAGCAGCTTCAGAAGTCTCCATGGGGTCTGTACTAATTCAAGCAGGACTTTCTGCTACTAAAAAGAATTTAAACACCACTTTCCAAGGGTATCCATGACCTTCACAGATCAATTTAGCAGGTCATTTCAAAGTGAGAAAACAAGAAGAGTATTTTTAAAACCACTAGATAAAGTCTTTTTAATTCAAACTGCAGTCTTATTCATATTGTACCACATCATACTTGGTAGATTTTGCTTCCTTCCTACTTTCTGTGATATGATTTCTGTTGCAGTTTTATTGTAATGAGAAGACACTTTCTCTGGGTTACTAAATCTACCCACCATATCAGAACTTCATTTGGGGGCAAGGTCTGGGTTCCATATGAAGCAGCAGGGGACTACAACTAAGATACTGCCAGCTATGTGATCAAACAGTTTTTTAGATTTTCAACTTTGCTACTCCTTTCAATTGTCAAGGAGAGACTACTGCTCTCCTGGGGAAGCACAGGATAAAATGGTTTGGTTAGCAAATTTGAATTCTAGTAGTTTGAATTCATTTTGTTAAATGGTCAAATATTACTTGAATAAATACATTTTAGAAAATCAAATATTCTACTGGAGTTAATCTCATCATGAATAAAAAGGTACATATGTATGTATATGTATATTTACAGGATATATATGGCATATACAGAATACACAGTACATATAGTATATTTATAGTATGTATCTGTGTGTGTATATATGTATATATACATACATGTAGACATAGATATATACTACCTTGCATTTGTATGAAGCTTTCTTCTACATCAAAGTATTTTCCTCATTTAAACCTTCTAGCAACTATATGATGTAAATAGATCAGGGAAAAGGTCTTTATTACCATTGGACAAGAAAGAAAGCTTAGAAATCTTTTGAATGACTTTTTCTGGTGAAGAACCTAGTTCTTCAATGATGGGATTTACCTAATACCTTGAATTCTAATAATGGAATATTTTAGGAAAATGTCGACCTCAAAAACACATTGGGAATTATCCCATCTTCTTTGCCTTTGAAAATCTTAACAAAAGACTCTTCTGGGTAATGAAATGAGAAGTTGGGTGTTAGTGATCAACTTTCTTCTATTAAGGCAACCTTTGGACCAAAGGGGAACTGTTCTTACTACAGTGATGGATCATGAGGGAGACATGTTAATTATATGCACCAATTTCCTTTGTGTACCTGCATATCAGTGAGGATAGGCTAGGTTACACTGCAGTAAAAGCAACCCCTAATTTTATGCCCTAAGGATAATAAACATTCTGTGTCAATGTCCAGTGAGCCCTGGCCATCCATGCTAATAGAACAGTGTCTATCTAGATCACTGTTGGTCTCAGGTAGAGGAAAACAGGCTTGGTAATCCACAAACTGCCCCTTCAAAGTTCTAGTTGAAAAGAAGTTACATGACCAGGCTGATGCCAATGAATACAGGGAATATATTTTGCTGCTGCTATAAAGGAAAGCTAATGATTATTAATACTAAAATCTGCCATAACTTTCTTGAAAAGGCTATTATGAAGTCAGAAAGTGATTGACTAAATTTCAAGAAATAACATTTTGACTTCTGCTTCCAGATCTGTAGAATGACTTTCCAAAGACCAGTGCTTTTCTGTTAAGAACAGAAGTGTGTGTGTGTGTGTGTGTGTGTGTGTGTATTTATGGATATCAGAGTTCATGTCAAGCAGCTAGGCCCTAAGAGTTTAGTATCTTGGAAAGAAGAGAGGCTTGTTGGTTTGGGTCAATATTCTACACATTGCTTTCCTCTAGAGAGCATTTACTGACTCTTAAGTAGCACATAGTGAGAGACTCAGAAGCAAGGATAGCTCATCTGAGGAAGCTGAGAAGCCAGAAGAGTTTAAAACAATCTTATGAGACTAAGGAGACAAAAATTGGAGCTTGAGAATGCCAAAACACCTAATATTTGAGAGCCTAAGATTATAGACAGAAGGGAGGTGCAAAGAAGAAAGTCCACAGTCTAGAACAGTTTTTCCATTGGGGAGTTTGTTGAGTCCTAAACTACAGAAGCCAAGAAGATAAATGCTAAAAAGCTAAGCCAAACTGTATTTTTAATAGAAACAATAGAAGTAAAAAGAAAATGAAATGACATCTTTAAAGTGTAGAGAAGAAAACTATCTGCCAATTTAGATTTATGAACTAAGTAACAATATCCTTTAAAGATAAAATTTTGTATATAAGCAAAAACTAGAGAATTTGTTGCCGTAATACCTGAATTGAAATATATGTGAAAGAAATCCCTTTAGGCAGAAGAAAAACAATACAAGACAAAAAATAAGGAAAAATGAGAGAAAAACTGGAAGAAGTTGATATGTGAGTAAACCTACATGAAACAATAATACAAATAATCTCTCAAGGTATTTAATCATATGTAGAATTAAAGTTTGTACAATAATAACACAAAAGGTAGGAGATAGGAAAATAAAGTTGAAATATTTTAAGGACATGCCAGTATTTGGAAAGTTCCAGTTTATATTCACTTCAAATAAATTAAGGATCTCTAATATTATCCTTACAAGTGAAAGAGTATGACCTGTTATGTATTGTTACAAGAAGAGAAGAAGGAAGATAGAATATGTGGGGAAAACCAGAAATACAGTAAGATGATATATTTAAAGCTAAGTATAGAAGTTCTGGCATTAAATGTAAACAATATAAATTTTTCCTTTAAAAGAAAAATGTCATTAGACAGGATGAAAAATTAAACACATCTATAAGCTATTTGAAAGAAATATACCTTTAATAAAAGGAAATATTGAAATAGAAATGTTGAAAATCAAGTGTTAGGAAAAATTGTAACATTTAGACACCAAAAAAAAGAGAGAGATAACTAAATTAGTATAGGATTAATGCTGGGCTATTAAGAAAGCTTCAATACATTTTAAGCTAACAAAAATTATAGAGTATTTCCTTTGACCTTATTAGAATTAAAGCTGAGAATCAGTTACAAAATAACTACAAATGTTTCCAAATTTGGGGGAGCAAGCAGCACACTTTCACTTTAAGAAGAATAAAACCATGAGTAAAAAAAAAGGCTACAAGAGAATGAGAAAATACTTTGGATTAATTTATAAAAACATAAAGCATATACACACTTTGGGATGCATAGATATCAAAACAAGAAAAAAGCCTTATATTCATAGATTAAAGATTGGGCTACCTACATGTAGTATTTTAGTTTATTTTATGGCCTATTTATTTATTTTGAGAGAGAAACAAAGCATGTGGTTGAGTGCAGGAGGATCAGAAAAAGAGGGGGAGAGAGAGAATCCCAAACAGGCACTGCACTGTCAGTGCCGAGCCTGATGCAGGGCTTGAACTCATGAACTGTGAGATCATGACCTAAGCTGAAGTCAAGAGATGGATGCCTAAATGACTGAGCCACCCAGGTGCCCCTGTAGTAATTTATTTTATGACAAAGGTGACCCTGAATGTAGGGAGAAAAGTATGAGTTTTTCTAGAAATTGATAAGTTCAGTAAATTGGATATCTATATTAAAGATGAATATTTACTCTCTATTTCACATAATATAGTTAAATTCTAGTCAAATGTAAAATAAAAACAATAGGACTTCTAAAAATTTTTTAAGAATATTTTATAACATTAATATCATCTGAGAAGCACAAAGCACTAATCATATATGTATATGAGTTAGGATATACAAAGAATTCTTACAGACAGATAAAAAAATGTAAGGCAACCAAGTGGAAAACTGGACAAAATACTTGAACAAACATTTCACGAAGAGCGTGCTTAGATTGTCATAAACATATGAAAATATACTTCAGTATCATTAGTAATCAAGGAAATTCAAAGTAAAATCAAAATAAGATAGTACTACATACCCACCAGAAAGGTTGGAATTTAAAAGATGGACAGTACTAATTTTGATGAAAATTTAGAGCAAGGAGAACTCTTTATGCACTAATATAATAACAAGTTATTTGAAAGATTGCTCTGCAGAATCTAAATACCATTTGACCAACAATTCTATGGTTATACCCAACCAAAATGTGTATATACAGACACCAAAAGATTTATTCAAGAAGATTTGTAGCAGGATTATTTTTCATAGCCCCCAATTGAAAACAACCTTAATGTCCATCAACAGGGAAATAGACAAATTGTGATATAATCATATAAGTAAATTCGAATCATCAATGAAAGTGAATGATTATTGCTTAATGAAACAACATAGGTAAATTTCAGAAACCTAATATTAACTAAAAGGATCCAAATGCGAAAGGAATTCATATCACATAGTGAAGTCCTGAAGCAGGAAGTCCTAATCAATGGTTATGGAACTTAGGGTAATTGTTACCTTTGGGTAACAAGTATACTGATTAGGTGGGATCAAGGAGATAGCTTATGATTATTGTCCCATTTTTTGATCTATGAAGTGGTTACACAGGTGTGTTCATTTGTGAAAATTCACTGAGCAGTATACTTGTGTATGTCATACTTAGATGAAATTTTACATTTATTTATATATGTTTTTTATTTATTTTTGAGAGACAGAGACAGTGTGAGCAGTGGAGGGTCAGAGAGAGAGGAAGGTGCAGAATCTGAAGCAGGCTCCGGGCTCTGAGCTAGCGGTCAGCACTGAGCCCGATGTGGGGCTTGAACCCATGGACCGTGAGATCATGACCTGAGCCAAAGCTGGTCGCTTAACCGACTGAGCCACCCAGGCAGCCCAAAATTTTACATTAAAAAAAAAGTAATCTCTTAGGTTGGAGCAACATCTTTCTAAGAGCTACTTGGTGACAAATGACACATATATAGAATGTGATTCTAATTCCCCTTCTAATCTCAGTTCTTTATTTTGCTCTTGAAGTAGAAACATATTTATTTTCCCCCTTCATTTCCAAAAATGTGGCAAGTTTAGAATAGACGGTAGCATCTTTTCTCTCGGTTAATTTATGTTTCTCCAAATCACCCAGATTGATGTCTCTGGATGTATATGGAATGTTCATGGATAAAATCAGATATTGAAATGAAAAAGGGCACAGAATGAACTCGTTTCTTTTTACGTTGTATCTTTTAAGCATGTAAATATGAATCAGCAAGTTTTAGAGGTTAGAAGTTAAGAGTGGCAAAGGGGAAGAATAATAAGCAGGAGTTTTAATGCTTCAAGACATTCAAGAGTATGCATAGATCGAGGTACAGTAGATATCAAGGGAGAAAGGGGAAAAATGATAAAGTATTCTGAGATTTGGTTTCTCCAGCACTGAAACTGCAAACAGATGTAAAGACAAATTTTCTTTTTTTCTAGGTGAATCATGTTCTCCCCAGTCGCTCTGTGACAGATTTTGCATCCAGTTTCTATTTGAAATAATCCCCTAGTAAGGCCTTGCCTGGTATTGTAACTTGCTTAATGCTCTATTGTGTGGGCCCTGCCTCCTGGCAGGAGCATGGCAGGGGCAGGAAGTTCAGGCAGAAAGGGTCTTTGGGCCAGAAAGGAGCAAACCCATAGAGTGGGTAGGAATGTATAATTTTCCTGCTATTGCCTTATAATCATTTACATTACTTACTGTCGTTATGCCTTTCTGTATTTTAGGCCTTTTTTTTTTTACATTGTTTGAAAAATAAGTTGTGTGTTATTCTGTTCTAGAAGTGATTGCAATATGATAAATGCATCAAAAAGCACCTATTCAGTTTGGGACATGGCTAGGGTGACCCAGACCTCCAGGTTTGCCTGTGTATTTTGTGGTTCCATTTACTCTCAAAACTGTTCCAGTTTGTCCCATACATTATATGGTCACCAAGATCAGCATTATTGATTTTGAATGTGGACTTAAGGACTCGATGGGCGATTGTGCTGCTAAATCAAGAAGAAATAAGCTATATTTTCATGCTGAGGAAATCCTTTCCTAAGAACCAACAGCCAGCTTGTCTTAACAGTAAAATGTAGAGGCTTTTTACCAAAGTAATAGCTACAACTAAGCGTGTTCTTCCACATAAAGTCTAAGACTATATAAGTATAGAAATCCGCAGCTGTTGGCATGCATAGCAAAGGCAGCCCCCCTGTTTATCACATCTATGTAAGCTTTATATGGTGATGTATATTTTAAAGTATAAAGATAGAAAATCTATGTGGCAGGAATGAAAGTGGGACTTTCAGACTTTTGTTAATTTACAAAACTCCATTTATTACATATCTGGTATCTTATTTGATCCAGTAAATAATTTGATTTCACTTCTGTGGGCTGACTTTTCAAAAATACTTAATGCTTTGAGGTAAAATTTGACTACTATTGTGTGACTTGGCTTTATTTTCATCTTGATTTTTTTTCATCAGAAATAAAATTAGAACACCTTCTGTAAATTATTTGTACAGAAATAATAGCAATTCGGACTATGAGATGTTTCCCTTCCTAGCTTTTAACGCCGCCCCTCCCACCCCCCTCCCCCCGCCACACGTACAGTTCTTCTTAAAAGTGGAATTCTGTTTTGGGGTTTTATTCAACAGCTGTTAATTATTTCCTGTATTCACATATAGTATATGGATATTCCCTGCAGGGCTCAGAGCAAGAACAGTGTCTGACATTGCCTTGACATGGAAGAGGAAGGCAGGACCCCTGACTGATATCCTTGGTTCAGCTACATTTTAAGCAACTGCCTATATTTGTCCTTTTCTTTTCTCTGGGCTGACTGGTCTATTTACTAACAAAGGGTTTTTATGTTCAAGGAGAGGTTCACATTTTTATTAGAGCTAGACTCCTCTGTTTTATGCTCATTTGGAGGGAAGAAATCTCACCATTGAGCACACACAGATACCCCCACACATACATTCATGCACATACACAGACTCCAAACACTTGCTATAATAAATGAATAGACTTTTGGTGCTTAGATGTGCTTAGACATCCTTCATTGTTCAAGAACTCCTTTGATTTCATATTTTTTTTATAGTTTATTGTCAAATTGGTTCCATATAACACCCAGTGCTCATCCTGACAATGCCCTCCTCCATGCCCATCACGCATTAGCCCTCAGTTTGTTCTCAGTATTTAAGGGTCTCCCATGGTTTACCTCTCTCCCTCTCCTTCACTTCCCCATGGTGCTTTGTTAAGTTTCTCTTGTTACATTTATGATTGAAACATTTGGTATCTGTCCTTCTCTGCCTGACTTATTTCACTTAGCATGACACCGTCGAGTTCCATCCATGTTACTACAAATGGCCAGATTTCATTCTTTCTCATTGCCCGGGAGTACTCCGTTGTATGTCTAAATCATATCTTCTTGATCCATTGATCAGTTGATGGACATTTAGGCTCTTTCCATGATTTGGCTATTATTGACAGTGCTGCTATGAACATTGAGGTACATGTGCTCCTATGCATCAGCACTTCTGTATCCTTTGGGTAAATCTCTAGCAGTGCTATTGCTGGGTCATAGGGAGTTCTAGTGTTAATTTTTTGAGGAACCTTCACACTGTTTTCCAGAGCAGCTGCACCAGTTTACATTCCCACCAACAGTGTAGGAAGGTGCCCATCTCTCCACATCCTCACCAGCATCTATAATCTCCTGATTTTTTCGTTTTAGCTACTCTGCCAGTGTGAGGTGGTATCTCAGTGTGGTTTTGGTTTATATTTCCCTGATGATGAGTGACGCTGAGCATCATTTCATGAATCTGTTGGCCATCTGGATATTCTCTTTGGAGAAGTGTATATTCATGTCTTCTCCCCATTTCTTCACTGACTTTGATTTCGTATTTAAAGATACACTTATTTCATTATTAGTATGGCATTGTAAATTACTGCCACAGTCTGGCTTATTTTGTGTGTAAAGTAGAAACCAAGTCCAAAAGGAGAAGGGAGCTCTGTCTGCAGTTGCAGCTAGCCAGACTCTTCAGTGTCCCCTCTCTCTAAGTGCCGCTTCCTGGTTCCAAGCAGGATATCAACTGTCACTATCTCACTGGCCTCCCACAGGTAGGATTCTGCTCTTCATCTAGCCTGACTAAATGGTGAAAACAAGGCCAAGCAAGGTAGACCTTTAACGTACAAACTCTTAATAGAAAACTTAAGGGGGGAAAAAAGCACATAAAACATGGATATGAATGAATCCAATGAGAAATGAGAAATATCTCATCTTTCTGCTTTAACCAAAGGTGATCGCAAAAGGGCTGGGCAGGCAGAGCCACATGACTGACAGTCCTGGTTTCTTTACTGGACTTACTTATATCGTCACTTTGAGAAATCCTGGCTGGCGACACACCTCCAGCCCTTTTTTTCAATCTTTGAACTTTTCTTTACCTTCTTTATTTTCCTTCTCTGCTCATAATTACCTAACTTAGTGGGGAAAATGGAAATCACAGAGATAGTCACCTTCCCAGAAAGATTTCCTTTCTCTTCCAATGAAGGCTTTAGAACCACCCATTCTTAATTTTTAAATTAGAATGTGTTTATAGAAAGAAATCTAGAAAATCAGTTGTTTAAAGAAAATAACAATTCACCTTCCAGAAATAATCCATTCTTAGTATTTAAAAATATTTCTTTGTAACATAATGATCATTTTCCAGGTCAGTAAATATTATTCAAATATATTATGTAAATGACTTCATTCTATTATGATGTTTTATTATTTAATGTATAATCGTTGGACATTAGTATTATTTCTAATTTTTGGCTATTAGATGACATGATGAATGTCCACGCATAGAACCCTTTGGACTTTAGGAGGCATACCACCTGGTGAATTCCAGAAAGGCTATGCCAATTCCATTTCTATTAGGAAGTATAAGATAGGTTCATCCTGCCACATCTTTTGTAGAATTTACAATTTTTCACTGTATGTTTTCCAATTTGATAGGTAAAGAATGTGTATCCTCATGTTGAAGGGGAACATTTAAAACAAAACTCTGTTTCCTGGTGTTTATGAATTTTTTATTTTTGTTGTGTGCTCATTAAAAAAAAAGTCCAGTGTATTATTTAGCCATTACTATATGATTCACTTCTGTTATTAGCCTTTTTTCTTCTTTCTTTACTCTTGTCTTCCTTTCCTTTTGTCCCTCCTTCCTTCTCTCATTTCTCTGTATCTTTCTGTCTGTCTCTCTCTTCTCTTTTTAAAGTAAACAAATTTCATTGGAAATATTTTAAAAAGTAACTTAAACTGATAGTGCTTCCAAGATGAAAAGGTTTTCTGTTGACTTTGATTTACAGTTTACTATAAGTATATGGTGCTTTCCTCTCAAGAAACAAAATATTTCCACTTTAAGGTGTAAAAGGAAGAAAGAGGTAGAAATTTAATAATGAGTTAAATTCTTTTCTTTTATAACATTTGGATTCCTGTTCCCTAGTAGTAGATCTAATAGTGTTTATAATAGAAAAAATTATTTTTCCCTTTCTTTTCTGCCTGCTTCAATTTATGCTGAATTAAATGGTACCTAGATTCAATAGCACCTGCACTGATGAATAGCATATAAAGAATTACATTTAAACTTCACAGTATAATATATAAGACACAGAGATGCAGTCCGGCTGTGAATTTCTTCTTTGATACACCATCCACCATAAAAATTATTTTAAAATGACCTATTTTATTAGTAAGGACATTTGGGGAAGTTACTAACACTTCCTGAGCCTTACATGTCTCAAACACAAAATAAGGGGCCTTGTTGGACTTGGAATTTTGTTTTGTTTCCCCTAACTTTTGAACGTAACTTTAGGTTCGCATGCAATTATAGAAAATAATGCAGAATGACTCTATATACCTTTTATTCAGTTTCTCCCAAACGGCAACACCTTGCATCACTAGTACAGTGTTCTCAACCAGGAAACTGACATTGGTTCAATCCACTGGCCTCATTCAGATTTCACCAGGTTTACGCGCATGCCTGTGTGCATTCTGTTGTATGCAGGCTGGCGGTTTTCTAATTGCCTGGCACCTACCTACCACAGAATATGTCCTCAGCAGTGGTTTACTAACAGCTCTTGTCTAGCTAGTCTTTCTTCTCCCTTTTCTTAAAAGAAGAATTTCTGGGAACTCTTGGCCTCTGATGGTTCATCATAGTTAAAATGATAATTTGTTCAGTGATGCCAAACTCAACACTCAACCTCTTTTATACTCCCAAGAATTCATAGGGGGAAGCTCAGACTTTAGTGGCAGAGCCAGGGCTTGACCCAACCCTAAATCGTCTGACTCCATTGCACTTGTTTCCCAAACTTGTTAGAGTATGAGAATCATCTGGGGGGCCTCTGGGTGACTCAGTCGGTCAAGCGTCCGGCTCCAACTCAGGTCATGATCTCATGGTTCGTGGGTTCGAGCCCCACGTCAGGCTCTGTTCTGACACCTAGCTCAGAGTCTGAAGCCTGCTTCAGATTCTGTGTCTCCCTCTCTCTCTGACCCTCCCCTGCTCACACTGTCTCTCAAAAATAAATAAAAAAACATTAAAAAATTTAATAAAAAAAGAATCATCTGGAACTGTGCTTCTCACACCTATATGTATATACAAATACCTTGGATATTCTGCATTTCTAACAAGTGTCTAGGTGATGCTGATGTTGCTGGTCCACAAACAATAACTTACATAGCAAAAATCTTAGATACTTGTTAAAATTCAGATTTCCAGGACTTTCTTCTCAAGATTCTCACTCAGGAAGACTAGAGTAGAGTCTGGGGGTTTGTATTTTTATCTAAAACCCTAGCTAACTCTTAGTATAAGTTACTTTTGGCAAACACTGAATATCTTTTATGCCACCTCAGTGCGGTTTCTGAACTCTTCTGGTTCCTTTTAAGTGTACAAGTATTGTTTAACCTTAATATTGTGATTTGAAGACTTGATGCAATCGGGTTTTTTTGTCATTTTATTTTGCTTAGCTCAGTTTTTGTCTTTTGAAGGCAAAAAATTCAGAAGGAAAATCAGATTCTTTTACTGAAAGTTTAGTTCAACTCATAAGAGCTTTAAGGTATTAAAATAATTTCAGTGCCATTCCATTTGACACACAAAGATTTTATCAGTGCTTTAAAAAGTCTTTCTCAACATGGATATAACAGCTCTTTTTTCAGATCTAAATAAATACCACATTGGCACATTGGACTTTCAACCAGAAATTTCTTATCATCTCTGAGTTTACTCTTTCCAGGTTCAGATAAAGAATAGTGCTTAATCTACCCTGAAGATATAGACAGTTATGTGAGCTGGTAGTATTGATAAAAGAGAATCATAGCCTGATAGGAATGGCTGGATTCAACCGTAAAAGTTGAAGCTGTATAAATCATCAAATAACATGGGAATTGGAAAATATCATTATAAGCAACTTGTGTGAACCCCTGATGTTTTAAATTAGCCATGAAATGTGACTTGCTTTGTAATATTTTGGAGCGACTAAAGATCCTAGCTTTTAAATCGAAATTTTCTTATTTGGCAGCAACACAGCAGGCCTACAGAATAATTTACAGCCATTTACTTTGTTACTTATCCCTTTTAAACAACCTTCAAGGGAAGGAAAACATTATTAATCCCCATTTTATGGATGAGGGGATTGAGGTATTAGGATGACTCAAAACTTTGATTTAGCCCACACTTGCATTTTTTAGTCCCAGTCCAGAGCTCTCTCATCTTTACTCACGCCAGTGTGTCTGCTCTTATTTGGCTTATCTTGATGAAAAACATGGACTCAGTTTTCAAGTTAACTTAAACCACTTAGAAAATTTGAAGTGAATGTAGCAGCATTACTTTCTCGCAAGTATGGACTAAATTCAGTCTTGCAGGGCTAAGTCTCAAATTTAAAAATTATTTTTTAATTGATGTTATTTTTAACTTTTGTACATGTTCAAAGAATTTATACCATAGGACTACTCTTTTTTTATGTTTGTTTATTTATTTTTAGAGAGAGAGAAAGAGAATGCAAGCAGGGGAGAGGCAGAGAGAGAGAGAGAGAGAGAGAGAGAGAGAATCCCAAGCAGGCTCCTCTCCATCAGTGCAGAGCCTCACTGGATCTTATGAACCATGAGGTCACATGACCTGATCTGAGACCAAGAGATGGTTACCTGACTGACTGAGCCACCCAGGCACCCTCCGTAGGGCTACTCTTTTAGAGCAATTTACTTCACTCATTTTTCAATAATGAAGTAGAGGAGAGAAGACATTGTAGTTTGGATTGAAATGTGTGTGCATTGTAAGTATGCAGGAAATTTTCCCTGACATTTTGTTCTTTAGTAAAATAAACACTTTACTTTGGTTTTTATGCTTTGAGATATTTTTTTTTACATACGGTTATTTTAAAAATCTTCCCTATAACCTTGTGTTTTCTGCTAAGCAATCTTAAAAGATGAGAGCAGTGATGCTCCCTAAGAAAGCTAACAAGAGTCTCTCATGCAGAGGCAGGAATGGAGTGTTTCAGTTCTCTTCCTATGGCAGAAGAAGTAATTAAAACTAACACAATGGTCATCAACTGCCCTCCTGGACTGTATACATATTTTACTGACCTTGTTTACATATAGTTTCTCAAGTCATAGTGCCCATCAGAATCACCTCAAATTCCTGATTAAAAGAAAGATATCTTCAGTATACTTAGCAGAAATCCTACTGAAAGGATTGTGGGAGGCAGTCCTGAAATCCGCACTTTAAAGGCTTTTTGAATGATTTGCATGCTTACTGAAATCTGAGATCCACCGTATCTGGGTAAGAGGCTTGATTTGCCTCTATCTTAGAAGGGATTCTATTGCTCAGGGAAACTCCTTGAAATGCATCGGTAATGGGATTGCTTTGTTTCTCTATAGAGTGAACTTTCTTCTTGCTGTTTCAGTTTCTTTCTCACTAAAATAGCTTACATCTGGTCAAACTATCCAGATTAGCAAGATGCCTGGATGTTCCTGAAACCTTGCCTTACATCTTGACCCACATAGGTGGACTCCTTTAACGGAAACTGCAGTTCAGGTTAACTTCCGGCAACTATCCTTAGATTTATACTTCCTACTGGACTCTCAGGCAATGGGCAATGGTGACAGAACACCTGTGCTGGTTGGAGAGGCTGCAGCAATTTGTTTTGGTTAGACAATTTGCTTTAACTTGATAACCTTCTTTTTTCAAGGGCTAAATTTGATAGCTCCTTTACAGTGCATAAACATTTTAGGGAATATAGAGCGCAGTCATGCAATAATACTGAACTAATGATAGCATGAAATGTAAGGGGTCACACTGAGATCTCTATTGCTACCTTACATTCTGCCATATGTGCTACTAGTCTTTGAGATTCAAGGAGATCATGTTCTGGTTACCTGGAGTAGAACACTAGGTAAAAAAAATATTGTAAGCTATAATGTGCTAGAGAAATAAAATCCAACATTATTAACATCATTGTCCAGAAAAGCAATGTAAAATTAAAATTTTCTGTTTAGATTTGTTTAAAGAGGCAAGAGGAAGGCATTGATCAAGAGAAGAAAACCTAAAATACCAGCTTTCATAGTTTTGAAGTATTGTGTGCTTGTGTACTTTCCCCCAGATTCTTAATTTTTCTAAAGTCTCTTTATACAGAAAACGAATTCTATCTCTGTTTTCATCGTTGCATGCGTATCATTGAGCGTTACCCAAACCTTAGATGGTAGACTGGAGTGAACCAGGACCCAGCTGTAACGGACATGCCCAGGGTTTTCACTGACCTTACTGGGAGTTTAAGACCTTGTTGCAAAGAAAGGAGGAAGAGGAAACTGGTATGAAGGGCTGAGCTTATCAACCTTCTTCAATTTCTCTCCCGAAAAATCAAAGAGGATTGTGTTAAATTGTCTTTAATGTAGTTACCAGCTCTAAAGCTATGAGCCTCAATGAAACCTTTTAGGAAGGGGAAAGGAAAGGAAGGGAAATATAAAATAGGAAAGATAAGAGGAATGAAAGGATAGAGAGGAGGAGAGGAAGTAAGCAAACATGTGGTTGAAAGAACATCTCACCAATTACCTTGGCTGTGATTCACTGATACTGAGCAAAGGAGTGCCTTAGTGGTGGTCAGAGGAATTAAATAAGTAACCAAATAAATCACAAAAAGAATAACAGCTTTCTCACCATCAAAAGTGATTTAATATCTACTTGGCCCTTTGGTTAGTTTCATGCATTATTCATGTATCCCTTTAGGTACTACCTGTGGTTGGTAGAGTTATATGGCATCACTGATATGGGCAGTGTCATGCTTGGCTTGTAGAAGCCAGTAAATTGAAGGTGGTTTATAGGAGGAATTCTAGAGGTGGCTGTGATAAATCTAAAAAGTTATTTCAGTTCATTTAAAAGCCTCTGAAGTATAAATAACAATTCTAGTGTGAATGGTAGGAACTTACCCTATCCAGTTTCTTTGTTTGCTAATAACTGCAAAAGTTAACTCTCACCTGCAGAGTCATAAAAGTTTATATATAATGACAATACGTGGACACTGTCTCTGCCAAAATGAAATTTCTCTGAGCATGTCTTAGTTTATTGACTCTACCCTCTGAATATTTTATTGGAGGATAAATGAATATGGATATTTAACAAGATTTTAGAAGAAATCAATATGCATGTATTTACTGGCTGAGTTTAATTTTTAGAAGAGAAAAAAAATCTGCATTGAAAAGGCTAAAGATAGATTTATTTGTATGCATTGAAGAACAGTTGGAAAGGAAGTGTGTTCTTAAGTTCAGTCAGGCAGATAGATCACTGGAGGGAGCTCTAACTTCACAGCAAAACCAGAAATGAAAATTTTCATCATTTTCCAATTTCACCTGTAGCCAAAGACACCCCCCGCCCCCTTACAAATCAATAATAAATATGAAAAGGGTCTGGGAAAGATAAATGTGTTTAGGGGGACATCATATGCCACTTTTACTTACAAATAGAGACAGGACCATTATTCAGACCCAGCAATATTTAAGCAAGTCAAAAATATTGGATTGTATACACAGTGAGAGCCATAATACACATTTTCTATGAAAAAATACTTTAAAATATGCTTTATAACTGTCAACTCCTGCTCCCCCTTCTAACAATGTAGACCCACAGCAAACACCATTCTCAAAGCCAGCCAGGCAGAATCTGGCTTTGGTATTCACAGAATTACTACGACAGGCTCTTGGGTGTTCTATCTGGGGGAAGACTTTGGATGGATGATGTCCTGGACCTACCCTTGGCAACCTCACAACTGTGCCTGCACCAAATACGTGAAGGGCATTTAGGTTTTTAGAGATTGAGTGGTGTGTTTGATAGCACACTACATGGGGCCCACCTTCACTGATGAACTCCTAAATGTATGTGAGCCTTTGGGCTTTTTCATTTTTATGTTGCTGGTGATATAAATATAAAATGAAAAATATAGGTCTTTTTCATTTTATGTTGCTGGTAATATAAATATGAAAAGACTGGTCTACATGATTTTTAAAATCCCTTCTAATTTTTAAGTTATGATCATCACGTTAAAATTATTTATTTGCTTTTTCAGTACCGACTATGGTATATATTCAAGCAGAGTGATATGTAGAATCCAGGCCTGCAGTTTATTTAATCTTTTAACTTTCTGCATGTATGTGTGTGTGTGGATAGCCAGTGGAGGTTTCCCTTTGCCCAGGCTTCCAGGGGGTTTGTATTCCTGAGAAAGCGGCTTGCTCGGAGATTGGGCTAGTCCAATTTATCTTCAATATTATCCTATTCTGGTCTCCAGGGAAGAACTCTGGCCCTCTGTGTATCCATTTCTATCGCTTTGCTCTTTTTTCAATCTAGGTCCTCCCTGGGGGCCAGTCAGATCCAGTGTCTCAGAGCAATATCTTCTGTTGTCACTGGGGAGTCTGGCGATGGCTGAGTCCTCGGGACTGTAGGATAGTTTTTGCCACAAGGCCTCTTGTAATTTGGTTTCAGAACTATGTGGACAAGAAGAGGCCTAGGGCACTTGAAGGGGAGAATGTATGTCAACTTGACCAGAGGTTTGGGAGAGAGCTGGTCTCCTTTATGGGACAAGGGGAAACAAAGTAAGACATCTTCCCAGTTCACCCCATTACCTTTTAAAGTGTGGAAGTTAGCTTTTCTTGTAGCCAGTCCTAGCCCCTTGCTATACTTCTAAATGTAGCATGGGTCACATTCAGGGCGAACGGTGCTGCTGCTGACAGAGCCCACTCCCAGAAATGGGTGGTGCTTTCATACACGGTTGTGTATGAAGCTGCAACTATCAGTGTTGGATATCCCAAAGGAAACAAGTGTCCCTGAGCACCCAGATACACAGAGGGCCAAAGTCCTTTGCTGAAGATGAAATATGATAATGTTGCAAATGAAGTGACTAGCACAATCTCCTAGCAAAACGGCTTTCTCAGGAATGAGAAACACTTGGGGCGGGCACCTGGGTGGCTCAATGGGTTAAGTGTCCAACTTTGGCTTAGGTCATGATCTCATGGTTTGAGGTGTGAGCCCCACATTGGACTCTCTGCAGTCAGCGTAGAGCCTGCTTCAGATTCCTTATCTCTCTCTCTCTTTCTCAGCCCCTCCTCTACTTGTGCTTTCTCTCTCAAAAATGAGTAACACTAAAAAGATTTTTTTAAAAAAAAGGACACCCCTGGGGGTTCAGGCAAAGAGAAACTTCATTGGTTAAACCTGGGAACCCTATCAGCAAAAGGCATCCATTCTTCCTTCAGAAAGAGAGGGGAGCCTCCTGCCATTGCCTGTCTGTTCTGCCCTTATCATCAGTGGATGCAGGCAGCAGTATTAAGGAGTAGCAAGTTGGTGATCATGGCTGATGCTCAAGTGTTTGGAACCCAGCTTCCTGCAGGATTCTTTGAAAGGGCTCTTTCTTCTTTCTGCCCAGAGCAGGTCCTGGAGCAGATTGCACATGGACAGACAATATGCTCTTCTGAATGGAGGCCTCACCATCAGTAATGGGAGGGGGGCAAGCTGGCTGTCCATCACCGGGCTTACATAGCTGGCCAACTACCAAGTGACAGTTTGGACTGTCAAACAGGAGGGCCATGTTTCCTTTGGGATATCTAACACTGATAGTTCTAGCTTAATGCAGCCCTGCTACTTAGAAACTCCCCAAAATGCTGTGTCCTATTTAAAAAAACTCTACAAAACTTTTCTGATTTCTCCCTATGCACACATTTTCCTCCTCCTCCCATTACTTACCTGATCCTTTGAAAGCTGGCTCCAGCTAAGAAGCAGATCTGGAGTTGTTGTTGTTGTGGTTTTTAAATTTTTTAATGTTTATTTATTTTTGAGAGATAGACACAAAGTGTGAGCAAGGGAGGGGCAGAGAGAGAGGGAGACATAGAATCCAAAGCAGACTCCAGGCTCTGAGCTGTCAGCACAGAGCCCGATGTGGGGCTCGAACCCATGAACCGTGAGATCATGACCTGAGCCGAAGTTGGATGCTTAACCGACTGAGCCAACCAGGTGCCCTTGTAGTAACATTCTGAAAAATGACTATCTTGAGGTGGAATGTCTACAGAATTTGGCCAAACTGGTAGGAATTCTGGCTACTTAGATGGGCCCTGGAGCAGGGTCTCCAGGCTGGGATTTGTTAAGGTGTTACCCGAAGCCAGGTATATAATTTGCAGGACCCGATGCAGAAAGAAAAGGGCTGGGCCCCTGCTCAAAAATGATGAATTTTCCGATGGTGGCAGCAAAGCCTTAAACCAAGCCCAGGGCACTTCTGAGCGTGGAGCCATGTGTGATGCACAGGTCCCATATGCCACGAAGCCAGTCCCGCCTGGAATGATGGCGGCCCTGGATTCAATCTGACAGAGACATAGGACTGGCGTGGACTCCGAAGGTATTCCCCAGAGGGGAAAAAGGCTAATACAAATAAAAGATAAAAAAATAAAAACCAAGCCACTTCTGCCCGTGTACTTTTTTAAAGGTGAGAAATTGTTTCAACAAAGAAGCTGTGATTGTGTTCGAGCCAAATCCTTAAAAGGATAATTAGTTAAATAGTTTTGGAAGAAGCACTGTGGAAAGAAGAGGTGTTGAAATCATACGATAATTTTATTTATGCCAATTAAAATGTTGAATCTGAGAAGATGTAATGGTTTCTTCCAAATAGTTTCAAGAAATTGGAAATCCAGCTGGAGATCCATGCAGCGACACCAAGACTGACGAGAAATATCTTGCAGGGGTGGGCAAAGTGCAGGGCAGAGATGCTTTCAAAAGGCTAGAGGCATTTAGTTTACCTGTATGACCCACAGCCTTAAAAAGATTGAAATAAAGTATACAACAGTTCAACTGTATAATTTCTTTGTGCTTTTTTTCTAACATTGTATTTTTACCCAATCCTATTATTCCAGAGGGTCTGGGGGGCTTACCTTGGCAATAAACACACCGTGTGGTAACCTTCAATATAATACTTTGTGGTTTCAAAACAACTTCAAAACTGTTTTTTCCCTTCAACAATAGCTATTATTCTGCAGTGATTGACTTTATGACAGTCTTCCTGGCATTCATTTGTTTGAGCTCAGACCTTGGAGCGTGACTATTTTAAGTAGCGTCTTGTGATTTGCATTGACTGGGCTCTGTCAGAGTACAGGTTCACAGCTGTGAGTGTGTTTTCTCCTCTCGGCACAGCACAGGGTGCTGGCATCCTGACTGCTTCAGAGAGGCACCATCATCCCCTCTGAGATGCTGTCTTACATGCCATTCCTCTGGCCAATTATAAGCAGGTAAAGTTTGCGTTGGTGCCTCAGTCACTTCTCCCTCTACCCCAGGTCCTGAGTCTCCTACTCCTTACCCTCCTCTCTGGACAGTAGCTTATATTTTTGGACTGTCAAGTTTTCCCTCTCCTACACTAGTTCTCATTCTCTCTTGGGTTAAAAAATAGCCAATTTGCCTGTGTTTAGTTTGTCTCATAGGGGATGACTGTACATATGGATGCCCTTGTAAATACGTTTGGCTTTCCTTCGAGCCTGCTGCTATCAGAAAATGTAAACTAAATGAGTGTGAAAAGAGGTAGAATTTATATCATGGGAAAGGCCAGAAGGAGAGCTGGCTTCTGGAAGGAGTGATACATGGTAACCTCAAAATAGCAGAGTTGCTTACTTTCTAAAATAACGGTAATCCTGTTTGTTAGATATTAGACCTCATTCCTTTGAGGATAAGCGTGTTGCCTGACCAAGGATAATCTGGAGAAGTTAAAATTTAGGGATCTGAAGACAGGCCATAACTATGGCCTTTGCAATCCTTTCACAATGAAAATAGATGAAACTTGAACTTCCCAATAACACAGCCCACAGGGCTAATACTCTTGGGATAAACGTAGATGAAACTGCTTCATGCTGAAATCCATTAGTCATTTCTTTAGCACACCCTCTTGGGCAGGACCCTTTTAGCCCACATTTCCTGATTTCTGCTATGGTTTATGATGTTATGACAAGGTCCCAAAGAACACTGTGCGATGCAATCGGTAAAAGCACTTTTTACCTAGAATGTTAGAATCAAAAATGACTCTGGAGAAAAAACATGATAATTATAGCTCATCATAATAAAGCAGAAGATGCAGCTTGCAATGAGGTAGTTTCAATCATTGTCATTATTATTACAGTTTTTGGAAGTCATTAATTGCTGAATTTTTAAGCATTTCCCTTAACAAGATAAAAACTATATTTTTTACTCATGCAAATGGTGCCGCCAAGTAAGTGTTCTGAAGGTGGTGAAGAATTGTTTTTCTTATTATCACAAGATCTTCCCTTAGGCATGTTGTAAGAAATATTTTATTTCTAGCTAAAAACTACCCAATAAAATAAGAAAACAAAGAACATTTCTACTGAGGATTTGTTTTATACTTTTAATTTGAAATAATTTTAGACTTAAAGAAAATTTGCAAAAATAGGATGAAGAATTCCTGCGAACGCTTCACACAGCTTCCACTAGTGTTAACATATTACATAGATGAAGTACAATGATCAAAATTAGGAAATTAGGAGCAACTGGGTGACTCAGTGGGTTAAGCCACATACTCTTGTTTGGGCTCAGGTCACACTCTCATGATTCATGGGACCAATCCCCACATCAAGCTCTGTGCTGACAGCACAGATCCTGCTTTGGATTCTCTCTCCCCACCCATCCCTCTCCTTCTCTCTCAAAATAAATAAATAAGCTTTAAAAAACTCAGGAGATAAATATTGGCATAATGCTTTAACTACAGATGATATTTGAACCCCCAAAGTTTTCCATTAATATCTTTTTTTTTAGTAGAACCAAATCAAGAATCCCACATTGCTTTCACTTTGCAATTTAATTTCACATTTAATTTCTTCCATTGTGTGAAAGTTCCTCAGTCTTTACGTGTCATCCATGATCAGGGTCATATCTTAAACAGGATGTATTCCTTTGACTTAATAATGAAAGAACAAACCATGTTCCTGACATTTGGAAACTTTAAGAGCCTAGGTGGCTCAGTTGGTTAAGTGTCCAACTTCGGCTCAGGTCATGATTTCATGGTCTGTGAGTTCAAGCCCTGTGTCAGGCTCTGTGCTGACAGCTCAGAGCCTGGAGCCTACGTCAGACTTTGTGTCTCTTGGCCCCTTTCCAGCTTGTGATCTGTCTCTCTCAAGAATAAACACTAAAAAAACAAAAACAAAAACAAAAACAAAAAAAAAAACTTATAGAGGAAAATTATATATTTTCTTGGAAATATTTCAAATTATTAGTGTATTCTTTGCTGTTTGTATACTTTTGAGATTGTGAATCAAAATCTAGTTGCAAGTAGTTTTTAATGATTTTAGAAGAAAAAAAATTTTCTGCACATTGGCTATTACTTTTGTAATGACTTGTCTCAAGCAGTTTAAATCTAGAATAAAACTCTTTATAAGTGGCTTTTGGATTTATAATTTAAAAGAATGTTTGCAAGATGTGAAATTAGTATAATTTCTCTATGGCCTCTGAAGCTTGAATTGGAAAGAAATTCTATTAATTGTGTGGCATAAATCTGACTGACGATTTTATTCCTTTAAATAACAAAATACATTTCAGAGTAGTGGAAGCAAATTCTGCATGGAAACACTGGCATACAGTCTATGTTCCTAACTGAAATTCCTGAAGACACTGTTTATAAACCTGATATGATTGTATATGTATATAAGCTATATGTGTGTATAATTTTCATTAAGATTGACTATTAAAATTGAGCCACAGCAGTGGTAGAAGTTATTAGGAATTATGGCATAAAGACAAGCAAACACTCTTACTTCTATTTTTGTAAGAGTTTAGAAAATATATACAAATGGCATAGTTTATTGGATTTTCCCCCCAAAACCAACAGATTACTGCCTGTTTGATGTAGGTATAACATTGTCTTACTAGCAGTGTTAACATCAGTCATGCTGGTTGGCTAATACCTTCAGTGGATACAGTGGGGGAATGTTGACATTGTTCCTTTGTCAAAATGGTATCTTCTGTTTAAACATTTTTAACTGTAATTTTATTTAGTGTTCAGAATATGCAGTTGTTGTAAAAACTAGCCACTCCTGAAATGAGCTGTGACAAGGATGTAATTTATTTATTTGTTCTCTACTCCTTGTCCAAGGTGCCCTGTGGATAAAACAAGTATTGCATGTTGCTTGGGTTTATATATGTTTGTGGTAAAGACTATCTCCACTCTGGATCATGGACCGTGATGCCAGCATAGGATAGGCACTTAATAAATGCTCATTGAATGAACTCTTGATTGTCTGGGTTAAGTGGGAAATTGATACAGATATTTAAAAATAATGGCAACTTCAGTGCCGGTAGCAGTATTATGGACCGAAACATTGCATGGTGATGTAGGCAAACTGAGAAAGTTCCTCACCTTTGTCTAGCTTCTGAAAATTTGCTCTTGTACTTGTGTAACTTTTATCCGTACACAAATTTAAATTGTTTTGCCTTTTATTCTTTTTGGCAGTAAAAGATTATTCCCTGAAAACCCTAGCTATCAGTAGGAGAAGTAAAACCCTAATTCTGCCTCACCCTCCAGCACCATCACTAGCTAATAGAGTTTTACGCAAAGGATATATCTCCTCATCACTGTATTGAATTTTTAGAATTACTTCCTCAGTGTGGTTGTAAGACTTTGAAAAGTTCTGTTTGTAGAGTTGGTGATTGGGTAACATATTTTGAGTGAAGTTGTAAAGAGTTCATGAATAAAAAGAGCAGAAAAGAAGAAAAAGATATAGATTGAATCTAAGGATGTTAAAATGCAATTTTAGCTTTTTCTCTGATAACAGGCTTCTGCCTTCAGTTTCTTGCTACATTCGAATGAGGTACATGGAAGACTGAGCTACTTTTAAGAAAAGCCTTCATTGTGATTGTTTCTTTCTTTCTTTGTTTTCTTCTTCTTCATTTTTTCGTTCTTTAAAAAAATTAATATAGGCATTCTTTTCTAAAAGTTGATGCCTTGAAGTAAATACTACGTAGTACTTTTCTTCTTATGGTGGCTTGAATCAATGCTTCAGATTGGAAAAGAAGTAATTTGTACTCAGTCTTCTTGCCTTTTTTGCAGCTTCATTTGCATAAACGTGCAATTTATGTAGGGGGTGATGTACTGTATTGAGAAATTCAGAGACAGCTGCCAGGGCCATCTTGCAGGGAAGCTGTGCTCAACCTGAAATTTAATTTAAATATTTCATTTCATTATCATGGATTGCAACATTGGGAGTAAACTCTGCCTTCTTTGGAATCAGCACTAATCCAGTCCATGAAAATTCAATTGCCCTGTCACTCTTAGTCTGCAAATTTTGTGGCTGAAAGCACGCAACTGCAAACTTTGCAGTGGAGATTGCCTGAAAGAACACTTTTGACTTCTTACATAGAAGAACCTTTGTTCTAGGAATTCAGACAATAGAATTCAATTTAATTGATTAAAGAATTGTGTTTATTGATGTTCTCCTGGTACATCACCAGACATAAATGCAAGTCAAATGATTTTCACTTTCCACTTTGCTTTTTTTAATTAAAAAAATTTTTTATTTATTTTTGAGAGAGAGAGAGAGACAGCATGAGCAGAGGAGGGTCAGAGAGAGAGAGGGAGACACAGAATCTGAAGTAGGCTCCAGGTTCTGAGCTAGCTGTCAGCCCAGAGCCTGACATGGGGCTTGAACCAACGAACTGTGAGATCGTGACCTGGGCCAAAGTCGGACACTTAACCAACTGAGCCACCAAGGTGCCCTATCACTAGTATTTTTTAAATCAGCCATTTTTGATACATTTAAGTTGCTGCAACTAACTGCTTATTTCATCTTACTATGGGATGGTGTTAGTAGTATCAACGTCACTGAAACTGATGTGTGTGCTTGTGATTAATAACTACTTTGTTATTTAAAAATTCTCTCCCTTAATAATAATTATGGAAAATAATCTAAAAACTATTATTTCCAGAAACACATCTATTGCTATTAACTAAGATTGTAGGCATTATTGAAATCACAAGAATGTCAAGACTCTGCAAAAATATATTTTGATTTCCTTGGTGTGATAAAATCTTTGTTGCAGTTATTTTTTGTGATGAAAACATGGAATTAGGGGTGTCTTTGCTAATACCCAGCCTCATCTTGGCTTACATATGAATTTTAGCAGATGATTTTTGGAAGCAGTACTTTAACCTCAAAGAATAATTCTGATCCAAGTAGAATGACTTGAAGCTCATGAAGTCATTGTATTTTTCAAACAGTGCTGATGTTAACTTATTCAATCTTTATGTCTGGCTACTTGTAGCTCACAGACTGCATTAATAGCACATCAGATAGTCCATTAATGAAATCAATGCATACACACACACACACACACACACACACACACACACCCAGATCCCTGCTCACCTTTACATATAAACATAGTGGAAATGATGTACCTTTGGAGACATTTTTTTTCCTTCCCTCCTCTAAGTTAACAAAGGGCAAAATTGTATCTTTTCTTTTTAGGAGGGTTGAATGAGTTGTATCATCACCTCCATCTTGGCCCTTGCAATTTCCATAAACCTCTTCTCAGTTTGGTTTGAATAGAGGACATATTGATGGATTCAATATTCAATCTTGAAAAGACCCCAGGGGAACGAATGCACTCAAAATAGACATGTAGTTCATCAATATGGTTGGCTTTCCTACTGTGATGGATCAAGGCCTTTTTGGTCATGTGGGGTTTTAGCCTTGGAAAGCAAATTCCTTTACTGTCATATTGGGAATGGACTCTGGCTGAATATTCATGACATTGAAATCCCAATATAAGATGTATCTCACCCCTTTTGAGTTTGGGCATCCTTTCTGCTGACACTGTTCATATTAAGTTTGATAAGAATTTGCCATTGGCATTGTATTAACTTCTGTTTTTTAATTACTTTTATTGTCGCATAATTTGGAAATTTATGGGAAAAGCTTAAATGAGTTATAAATGGCTGGAATTATGAAGTAATAAAAATAAATGAAAACGGCTTCATATTTTAGTTATTTAATTTGGTCTTAGAGTTGAAAGAAAATAAGGATGTACCACAAGGGTCACGGCTTGGAAAGAGGTCAATTTTCTGACTTAGAATGCTATTTTCTCCCATGTGAAAACTTGAATGGATCATTAGAAACTCTAAAGTCATGGGATTATAGTTGATTAATTTTTTCTTCACTAAGAGGGCATCCTGTACACATCTACACTCACAAACAACCTTCAGGGTGAGAACAGCTGATGGCCACTGATATCAGTATTTATGAGCATTTGTCCCCAAAAGTTGAAACTATGCTTCTTCCTCTTGAAGAACTCATACTTTACCATGGAAAACAAATATACATGCCAAAAATAAGAACCCAGAGCAATACTCGTGGCATTGTATTCATAAGGGCTAAAGTATTGGTTAGAATAAAGGAATTTAGGAGAGATAGTTATAGTCTGGGGTTATTCAGAACATGCTCTTGAAAAAGATAGTTTGTAGTGTATCTTAAGGGAAAGGAGAACAGGAGAACCTGTCAGGTAGGGAATAAACTTGTAGCGATAAGAACAACTTTGGTGTATTGATGAATAATAGGGAGGTTTTCTTAATGCAAGTGGAGATAAACATATTGCATAGAAGATTATTGCCAATAAAAATAATACTGATAACCAATATTTACCAAATGGTTTGTATGGCCCAAAATATTGTACTAAGTGCATTATATTGATTATCTCATTGATTAACCCATTTTCGATGATTGGCAATGACATTATTGGGAGATTTCACATTTCATTTGATCCCTTAGCAGTGGAGCTGATGTGTATCTTTATATTTTAACTGATTTGATTTGGATGAGCTAATGTGAGATGGAAAGTAGGCAAGGAAAACGGCTGAGAGATGACTCTGAAAATCTGGCTATTAATAATAAATTGTACCATTCTGCACAAAAATAGTGGATTTATCTAGCGATGTGTTAGTAAATATTTAACAGTTGACTCTAGGGGAAAAATACCCTAATATGATAAGTTGACACTTTCTGTGGTGTAAATACTTTCACAATGACTGACTTCAAGCTAGTAGTGTAAGATTAGCTGATTCACCAAATTCCTGAAAACAATTGGCTTTGCCAGGCCAATATGAGCTAGATCCTGCACAACAACCAGTTAACCTCAGAAGTAAAGAAAATGAAGAATGAATGAGGTTTTGATGGCTTCACTATGTGGAATAGAAGAAGAGACTATCTTGAAAGCGGCATCCAGTTTTATAGCTTGGGGCAATGAAAGCATAGGTGTCACTGACACAGAGCAGTGCAAATCCAGCTGTGCCTCAATTGAACACCAGTCACGGAGAGACTTGGCTCTAGTCACTCTCTCAGGCAAGTATTTGCCTGATTTTACCTGTTTGGTGGAGGAAAGTTTCTGCGTGGGGAACTGCAATGTATGACATTGAGGCAATGATAGGGTGCTGTGGCACAGGATCCTTAGGCCAGTTCAAGGATTAAGTCTGAACCATTAATATAGAGGGCTACAGACTTACTTGGGAGGACTTTTCATTTAAGAGACCTTGAAATTTTGTGCCAATACCATACTGTCTTGATGATGACAGCTTTGTAGGAGAGGCTAAAGTCTGGGATTGTGATGCCTCCCATTTTGGTTTTCTTCTTCAATATAACTTTGGCTATTCGGTGTCTTTTGTGGTTCCATACGAATTTAAGGATAGTTTGTTCCAGCTTTGAGAAGAATGTTGGTGCAATTTTGATGGGGATTGCATTGAATGTGTAGATTGCTTTGGGTAGTAATGACATTTTCACAATGTTTATTCTTCTGATCCATGAACAGGAAATGTTTTTCCATTTCTTGGTGTCTTCTTCAATCTCTTTCATAAGTTTTCTTTCATCATATAGGTCTTTTACTTCCTTGGGTAGGTTTACTCCTAGGTATTTGATGGTTTTTCATGCAATCGTGAATGGGATCAGTTTCTTGATTTCTCTTTCAGCTGCTTTATTTTTGGTCTATAGGAATGCAACTGATTTCTGTACATTGACTTTGTATCCCACAACTTTACTAAATTCATTAATTAGTTCTAGAAGGCTTCTGGTGGAGTCTGCCGGGTTTTCCATGTAGAGTATCATGTCATCTGCGAAAAGTGAAAGTTTGACTTCTTCTTTGCCAATTCTGATGCCTTCTTTTATTTCCTTTTGTTGTCTGATTGCTGATGCTAGGACTTCCAGTACTATGTTAAACAGCAGTGGTGAGAGTGGACACCCCTGTCTTATTCCTGATTTCAGGGGGAAAGCTCTCAGTTTTTCCCCATTGAGGATGATATTAGCTGTGGGCTTTTCATAAACTGCTTTTATAATGTTTAGGTAAGTTCCTTCTATTCTGATTTTCTCAAGGGTTTTTATTAAGAAAGGGTGCTGTATTTTGTCAAATGCTTTTTCTGCATCTATTGACAGGATCATATGGTTTTTATCCTTTCTTTTGTTAATGTGATGGATCACATTGATGGATTTGCGAATACTGAACACTGTCACCAATAGCCAAATCATGGAAAGAGCCTAAATGTCCATCACCTGATGAGTGGATCAAGAAAATGTGGTATATATATA